>NW_022148053.1:0-61758 GCF_901933205.1 Camarhynchus parvulus
ATAACGGCTGACGGTCTTCGCGACGTCACGCAAAGCCGGGCTGTTTTCACTGCGTTCCTCCCTGATTAGCGCTGTCGCGGTGGGGTAATTGGCGCCGTGAGAGTGAGAACGGGCCGGTTTAAGCGGGGAATGAAACGTGGGGAATGAAACCGGGGAACGAAACGCCCTCAGCACCGGGAGGCCCAGCGTTTACCTCAGGCCGTGCTTTCCGTCGGGCTCTACGGGATCGCTAAACGGCCAAAATTAGGAAAAAACAGCGACAACGGCAGAAGAGGCAGCGGGTCCCATCGGAGCCCTCAGCGCCTCTCCCGGAAGTGTCATGGCGGCTGCGCCGCGGGGTATGACGGGAGTCGTAGTGCCGAGGTGACGCGCCACAAAAGAGGCGTGGCCTCTGAGGAGGCGCGGCCAGGGGCGGGATTTGGCGGGAAACCATGTCACGTGCGCGGCGGTCACGTGGCCCCCGAGCGCTTCCGGGGCGCGATGGGGCCGGGGGTGACGGTGAGGGGGAGGGGCGGGCACGGGGGGCGGTCCCGGGGGGTCTTGGGGGGTCCCGGGGGGGTGGGGGAGGGGTCGGGGGTTGAATGGACCGGGGGGGTCCCGGTTTGGGGGCGGAGTCTCGATTTTGTGGGCGGGGTTTCGGTTTTGGGGAGGGGTCTCGGTTTTGGGTTTTGGGGAGGGGTCGCGGTTTTGAGGGGGGTCCCGGTTCTTGGGGGGGTCCTGATTTTTGGGGAGGGGGTCCCGGTATTGGTGGGGTCGCGATTTTGGGGAGGGGTCTCGGACTTGAGGGGTTTTTATTTGGGGGGTCTCTCTCATTTTTTGGGGAGGGGTCCCGCTGACCCCGCCCCCCCGTGCCCCTCCCCCAGCGCTGGTTGTGGGCGGGGCTCCGGCGCTCCCTGCACGTGACGGGCGCGACCCCCGCCCCTTCCCCACCCCTGATCCCCATCGTGGTGGAGCAGACGGTGAGTGGGGGAGGGGCGGCGACCGAGACACCCCCCCCCCCCAAAAAAAAACCCCAAATCCCCCCCCCAAAATCCCACCTGGGACCCCCAAAATTCACCTTGAGACCCCCAAAAAAAACCCCCAGAAAATTCCCTGGGAGCCCCAAAATTTCTCTGGGATCCCCGAAATTCTCCCTGAGACCCCCAAAATCCACCCTGGGACCCCAAAAATTCCCTGGGACCCCCCAAAATCCACCCTGGGACCCCAAAAAACCCCTGGGACCCCCCAAAATCCACCCTGGAGCCCCTAAAATTCATTCTGAGCCCCCCAAAATTGACTCTGAGCCTCCCCAAATCCCTCCTGAATCCCCAAAATCGACCCCAAAACCCTCAAAAAATCCCCTGGGACCCCCAAATTCACTTTAAGACCCCAAAATTCCCTAAACCCCCCCAAAAAATCTCCTCTGTCCCCCCTCAAAAAATCCCCTCAAATTCCCCCCAAAATCTCAATGAATTCCCCCCAAAATCCCCTTGAATTGCCCGAAATTCACCCTGAGGCCCCAAAATCCCCTGAAAATTCCCCAAATGTCCCCGAATTCCCCCTGAACCCCCCGATTTTTGCCCCCCAGGGCCGGGGGGAGCGAGCGTACGACATTTACTCGCGGCTGCTGCGGGAGCGCATCGTGTGCGTGATGGGCCCGGTGGGTACCCCCAAAAATCCCCAAAATCGCCCCAAAAATCACCCCAAAAACCTCCTCAAAATCTCCTCCAAAAATCCCCAAAATCGCCCCAAAAACGTCCTCAAAAAATCCCAAAAATCGCCCCGAAAACCTCCTCAAAAATCCCCCAAATCACCCCAAAAATCACCCCAAAAACCTCCTAAAAACCTCCTCCAAAAATCCCCAAAATCGCCCCAAAAATCACCCCAAAACCTCCTCAAAAATCCCCAAAATCACCCCAAAAACCTCCTCAAAAATCCCCAAAAACTGCCTCCAGAAATCCCAAAAATCGCCCCAAAAACCTCCTCAAAAATCCCCAAAATCGCCCCAAAAATACCCCAAAAACCTCCTCCAAAAAATCCCCAAAAATACCCCAAAAACCTCCTCAAAAAATCCCCAAAATCACCCCAAAAACCACCCCAAAAACCTCCTAAAAATCTCCTTCAAAAATCCCCAAAATCGCCCCAAAAAACCCCAAAACCTCTAAAAATCCCCCAAAATCACCCCCAAAAACCTCCTCAAAAATCCCCAAAATCACCCCAAAAACTGCCTCCAGAAATCCCAAAAATCGCCCCAAAAACCTCCTCAAAAATCCCCAAAATCACCCCAAAAACCACCCCAAAAACCTCCTAAAAATCTCCTTCAAAAATCCCCAAAATCGCCCCAAAAATACCCCAAAAACCTCTTCAAAAAATCCCCAAAAATACCCCAAAAAGTCCTCAAAAAATCCCCAAAATCCCCTCAAAAATCTCCTCAAAAATCCCTCCCAAAATAGCCCTAAAATTATCTCTTAAGTCCTCCTAAAAATCCCCCAAATCCCCCCCAAAATAGCCCAAAATTCCACTTAAATTCTTCTAAAAGTTCTTCAAAATTCCATCCAAAATCTTCTCAAAAATCCCCCAAAATCTTCCCGAAATCCCCAAAAAATCCTCCTAAAAATTCCGCCAAAAATCCCCAAAAAATCCTAAAAAATCCACAAAAGCCTCTGAAAAATCCACAAAAAAATCCTAAAAAAATCCATAAAAAACCCTGAAAAAATCCTCAAAAAATCCTAAAAAAATCCACAAAAATCCCTGAAAAATCCCCCAAAAATCCTCAAAAAATCCTAAAAAAATCCACAAAAATCCCTGAAAAATCCACAAAAAATCCCCAAAAAATCCACAAAAAACCCACAAAAAAAATCCACAAAAACCCTGAAAAATTCCCAAAAAATCCACCGAAAAATCCCCAAAAAATCCTTAAAAAATCCACAAAAACCCCTGAAAAATCCATGAAAAGTCCTCAAAAAATCCCATAAAAATCATCGAAAAACCCTAAAAAATCCACAAAAACCCCTGAAAAACCCACAAAAAATCCACAAAAATCTCCAAAAAAATCCCCGAAAAACCCTAAAAAATCCACAAAAACCCCTGAAAAATCCACAAAAAACCCACAAAAAAAATCCACAAAAAACCCTGAAAAATTCCCAAAAAATCCACCGAAAAATCCCCAAAAAATCCTTAAAAAATCCACAAAAAACCCTGAAAAATCCATGAAAAATCCTCAAAAAATCCCCCAAAAAATCCACAAAAACCCTAAAAAATCCTCAAAAAATCCCCCAAAAAATCCAAAAAAATTCCCGAAAAACCCACAAAAAATCCCCAAAAAATCCCAAAAAAATCATTGAAAAACCCTAAAAAATCCACAAAAACCCTGAAAAATTCCCAAAAAATCCACCGGAAAATCCCCAAAAAATCCTTAAAAAATCCACAAAAACCCCTGAAAAATCCATGAAAAATCCTCAAAAAATCCCCCAAAAATCCAAAAAAATCCCCTGAAATACCCACAAAAAAATCCCCAAAAACCCAAAAAAATCCCCGAAAAACCCTAAAAAATCCACAAAAACCCCTGAAAAATCCACAAAAAATCCACAAAAAAAATCCACAAAAAACCCTGAAAAATTCCCAAAAAATCCACCGAAAAATCCCCAAAAAATCCTTAAAAAATCCACAAAAACCCCTGAAAATCCATGAAAAATCCTCCAAAAAATCCCAAAAAATCCACAAAAAATCCCTAAAAAATCCACAAAAAATCCCCAAAAAATCCCCAAAAAAATCATCGAAAACCCTAAAAAATCCACAAAAACCCCTGAAAAATCCACAAAAAACCCACAAAAAAAAATCCACAAAAAACCCTGAAAAATTCCCAAAAAATCCACCAAAAAATCCCCAAAAAATCCTTAAAAAATCCACAAAAACCCCTGAAAATCCATGAAAAATCCTCCAAAAAATCCCAAAAAATCCACAAAAATCCCCTGAAAAATCCACAAAAAATCCTCAAAAAATCCCATAAAAATCATCGAAAAACCCTAAAAAATCCACAAAAACCCCTGAAAAATCCACAAAAAACCCACAAAAAAAAATCCACAAAAAACCCTGAAAAATTCCCAAAAAATCCACCGAAAAATCCCCAAAAAATCCTTAAAAAATCCACAAAAACCCCTGAAAATCCATGAAAAATCCTCAAAAAATCCCCCCAAAAATCCACAAAAATCCCTGAAAAAATCCCCCAAAAAACCCAAAAAAATTCCTAAAATCTCCAAACCCCCCCAATAATTTTTGGGGCCCCCCCAATAATTTTTGGGGCCCCCCCAATAAATTTTTGGGGCCCCCCCAGATCGATGACAGCCTGGCCAGCCTGGTCATTGCCCAGCTGCTGTTCCTGCAGTCCGAGAGCAACAAGAAACCCATCCACATGTACATCAACAGCCCCGGTGGGTCTGGGGGCTTCCAGGGGGGCTTCAGTGGGATTTAGGGGGGATTTGGGGGGGTTTGGGGAATTTTAGGGGGGATTTGGGGGAGTTTTGGGGGGATTTTGAGGGGTTTTGGGGGGATTTGGAGGGGATTTGGGGAGTTTTAGGGGGGATTTGGGGGAGCACATCCCCATGTACATCAACAGCCCCGGTGGGTCTGGGGGCTTCCAGGGAGGATTTGGGGGGATTTGGGGAATTTTAGGGGGGATTTGGAGGGAATTTGGGGGGTTTTAGGGGGGTTAAAGGGGATTTTGGGGAGGGGATTTGGGGGAGCACATCCCCATGTACATCAACAGCCCTGGTGGGTCTGGGGGCTTCCAGGGGGGATTTGGGGAATTTTAGAGGGGATTAGGGGGGTTTTGGGGAGGTTTGGAGGGATTTGGGGGGATTTGGGGAGTTTTAGGGGGGATTTGGGGGATTTGGGGGGTTTAGGGGGGGATTTGGGGGACCCCATCCACATGTACATCAACAGCCCCGGTGGGTCTGGGGGCTTCCAGGGGGGCTTCAGTGGGATTTGGGGGGGTTTGGGGAGGTTTTGGGGGGATTTGGAGTTTGGGGGAATTTGGGGGGTTTTAGGGGGGTTAAAGGGGATTTTGGGGAGGGGATTTGGGGGAGCACATCCCCATGTACATCAACAGCCCTGGTGGGTCTGGGGGCTTCGGGGGGCTTCAGTGGGATTTGGGGGGGTTTGGGGAATTTTAGGGGGGATTTGGGGAAGTTTAGGGGGGATTTGGGGGAATTTGGGGGGTTTTAGGGGAGTTAAGGGATTTTGGGGGGGGATTTGGGGACGCACATCCCCATGTACATCAACAGCCCTGGTGGGTCTGGGGGCTTCCGGGGATTTGGGGTTTCATTAGGGGGGGGGGTGGGGGGTTTGGGGGATTTGGGGGGGTTTGGGGAATTTTAGGGGGGATTTGGGGGAGTTTTGGGGAGGTTTGGAGGGGATCTGGGGGTTTGAATAGGGGATTTGGGGGGTTTTAGGGGGGATTTGGGGGACCCCATCCCCATGTACATCAACAGCCCCGGTGGGTCTGGGGGCGGGTTTCGGGGGGCTTTGGGGGGGATTTGGGGAATTTGGGGGGTTTAGGGGGGTTAAAGGGGGGGGAGGGGATTTGGGGACCCCATCACCATGTGCATCAACAGCCCCCGTGGGTCTGGGGGCTTCGGGGTGGTTTGGGGGGATTTGGGGAGTTTTAGGGGGATTTGGGGGTTTGAGCCCATCCCCATGTACATCACCAGCCCCGGTGAGGTTTTTGGGGTGTCTGAGAGCGATTTTTGGGATATTTAAAACTGATTTTTGGGGCCTCCAAAGGGAATTTTTGGGGTGTCTAAGGGTGATTTTTGGGGTGTTTAAAGGGTGATTTTTGGTGTCTCTAAAGCTGATTTTTGGGGTGTCTAAAGAGCGATTTTTGTGCCCTCAAGGTGATTTTGAGGGTCTCTAAAGGTGATTTTTGGGGCCTTTCAAGGTGATTTTTGGCGGTTTCTTTCGTAAAGGTGACTGTTGTTTGGCTCATTTTGGTCTATAAGTGCTTTTTGGACAAATGCATTTTGTTTCTGCAGGAGGCTCGGTGACCCCGGGGCTGTTCTGGGTGATTTTTGGGCTATATAATGCAGTTTTTGGGGTATCTAAATTTGCATTTTTGGGTTTTTCCCTGCTCCAGGAGGCTCGGTGATCTCGGGGCTGTTCTGGGTCATTTTTGGGGTATTTAGAGGGCGATTTTTGGGGTCTCCAAAGGTGATTTTTGGGTGATAATTGGACTCTTTAAGGGTGATTTTTGAGGTCTCTGAAGAGTGATTTTTGGGATGTATAAAGAGCGATTTTTGGTGTCCCTAAAACTGATTTTTGGGCTCTCTTGGAGTGATTTTTGTGGTGTTTCAGGGTGATTTTTGCGACGCTCTTTCTGTAGGAGGCTCGGTGACCCCGGGGCTGTTCTGGGTGATTTTTGGGGTATTTAGAGGCGTTTTTTTGGGGTTTCTAAAGGTGATTTTTGGGATGTTTAAGGGTTTTTGGGGTCTCTAAACGGTCTTAGGTTTTTTTTTCTCTGTATGGTGTTAAAGATTGGCGTTCTTTGTGTAGGAGGCTCGGTGGCCTCGGGGCTGTTCTGAGTGATTTTTGGGGTATTTAGAGGCATTTTTGGGGTCTCTAAATGTGATTTTTGGGGTATTTAGAGGGCGATTTTTGGGGTTTCTAAAGGTGATTTTTGGGATGTTTAAAGGGTGATATTTAAACTCTCTAAGGGTGATTTTTGGGGTGTCTAAAGAGCGATTTTTGGTGTCTCTAAAACTGATTTTTGGGCTCTCTTAGAGTGATTTTTGTGGCATTTCAAGGTGATTTTTGGGGTCTCTAAAGGTGATTTTTGGTGCCTTTCAAGGTGATTTTTAGGATGTTCTTTCTGTAGGAGGCTCGGTGACCTCGGGGCTGTTCTGGCTCATTTTTGGGCTATATAATGCTGTTTTTGGGGTATCTAAATTTACATTTTTTGGGATTTTCCCTGCTCCAGGAGGCTCGGTGACCTCGGGGCTGTTCTGGCTCATTTTTGGGCTATATAATGCTGTTTTTGGGGTATCTAAATTTACATTTTTTGGGATTTTCCCTGCTCCAGGAGGCTCGGTGACCTCGGGGCTGTTCTGGCTCATTTTTGGGCTATATAATGCTGTTTTTGGGGTATCTAAATTTGCATTTTTTGTATTTTTCCCTGCTCCAGGAGGCTCGGTGACCTCGGGGCTGTTCTGGGTGATTTTTGGGGTATTTAGAGGGCGATTTTTGGGGTCTCTAAATGTGATTTTTGGGGTATTTAGAGAGCGACTTTTGGGGTCTCTAAATGTGATTTTTGGGATGTTTAAAGGGTGATAATTGGACTCTTTAAGGGTGATTTTTGGGCTCTCTTGGAGTGATTTTTGTGGTGTTTTAGGGTGATTTTTAGGACGTTCTTTCTGTAGGAGGCTCGGTGATCCCGGGGCTGTTCTGGGTGATTTTTGGGCTATATAATGCTGGTTTTGGGGTATCTAAATTTGCATTTTTGGGATTTTCCCTCCTCCAGGAGGCTCGGTGATCTCGGGGCTGTTCTGGGTCATTTTTGGGGTATTTAGAGGGCGATTTTTGGGGTCTCCAAAGGTGATTTTTGGGTGATAATTGGACTCTTTAAGGGCGATTTTTGAGGTCTCTGAAGAGTGATTTTTGGGGTATTTAGAGGGCGATTTTTGGGGTTTCTAAAGGTGATTTTTGGGGTGTTTAAAGGGTCATATTTAAACTCTCTAAGGGTGATTTTTGGGATGTATAAAGAGCGATTTTTGGTGTCTCTAAAACTGATTTTTGGGCTCTCTTGGAGTGATTTTTGTGGCGTTTCAAGGTGATTTTTACGACATTCTTTCTGTAGGAGGCTCGGTGACCCCGGGGCTGTTCTGGGTGATTTTTGGGGTGTCTAAGAGTGATTTTTGGGGTATTTAGAGGGCGATTTTTGGGGTCTCTAAATGTGATTTTTGGGGTATTTAGAGGGCGATTTTTGGGGTCTCTAAATGTGATTTTTGGGATGTTTAAAGGGTGATTTTTGGGGTCTCTAAAACTGATTTTTGGGCTCTCTTGGAGTGATTTTTGTGGCGTTTCAGGGTGATTTTTACGACATTCTTTCTGTAGGAGGCTCGGTGACCTCGGGGCTGTTCTGGGTGATTTTTGGGCTATATAATGCTGGTTTTGGGGTATCTAAATTTGCATTTTTTGGGTTTTTCCCTGCTCCAGGAGGCTCGGTGACCCCGGGGCTGTTCTGGCTCATTTTTGGTGTGTCTAAGAGTGATTTTTGGGGTATTTAGAGGGCGATTTTTGGGGTCTCTAAAGGTGATTTTTGGGATGTTTAAAGGGTGATATTTAAACTCTCTAAGGGTGATTTTTTGGGTGTCTAAAGAGCGATTTTTGGTGCCTCTAAAACTGATTTTTGGGCTCTCTTGGAGTGATTTTTGTGGCGTTTCAAGATGATTTTGAGGGTCTCTAAAGGTGATTTTTGGTGCCTTTCAAGGTGATTTTTAGGACGTTCTTTCTGTAGGAGGCTCGGGCTGTTCTGGGTCATTTTTGGGCTATATAATGCTGGTTTTGGGGTATCTAAATTTGCATTTTTTGTGTTTTTCCCCACTCCAGGAGGCTCGGTGACCTCGGGGCTCTTTTGGGTGATTTTTGGGGTATTTAGAGGGCGATTTTTGGGGTCTGTAAAGGTGATTTTTGGGTGATAATTGGACTCTTTAAGGGTGATTTTTGAGGTCTCTGAAAAGTGATTTTTGGGATGTATAAAGAGCGATTTTTGGTGTCCCTAAAACTGATTTTTGGGCTCTCTTGGAGTGATTTTTGTGGTGTTTCAAGGTGATTTTTGCGACGCGCTTTCTGTAGGAGGCTCGGTGACCCCGGGGCTGTTCTGGGTGATTTTTGGGGTATTTAGAGGGCGATTTTTGGGGTCTCTAAATGTGATTTTGGGGATGTTTAAAGGGTGATAATTGGACTCTTTAAGGGTGATTTTTGGGCTCTCTTGGAGTGATTTTTGTGGTGTTTCAGGGTGATTTTTAGGACGTTCTTTCTGTAGGAGGCTTGGTGACCCCGGGGCTGTTCTGGGTGATTTTTGGGGTATTTAGAGGGCAATTTTTGGGGTCTCTAAAGGTGATTTTTGGGATGTTTAAAGGGTGATTTTTGGTGTCTCTAAAACTGATTTTTGGGTTCTCTTGGAGTGATTTTTGTGGCGTTTCAGGGTGATTTTTAGGATGTTCTTTCTGTAGGAGGCTTGGTGACCCCGGGGCTGTTCTGGGTGATTTTTGGGGTATTTAGAGGGCAATTTTTGGGGTCTCTAAAGGTGATTTTTGGGGTGTATAAAGAGCGATTTTTGGTGTCTCTAAAACTGATTTTTGGGTTTCTTGGAGTGATTTTTGTGGCGTTTTTTTAGGATGTTCTTTCTGTAGGGCTTGTGGGCTGTTGTTTTTTGGGCTATATAATGTTTTTTGTTAATTTTTTTTGTTTTTGCTAGGTCCTGGTGTGGTGCTATATATTTTTTTATCTAATTTTTTGGATTGGAGGTTGGGGGTTCTGGCTCAGGTATTATTTGTTCTAATTTCTTTTTGTGTTTTCAGGAGGCTCGGTGACCTCGGGGCTGGCCATTACAACACATGCGGGGGTCTCAGGCCGCCAGCATGGCTGCTGGTTGGCCTGCCTGGGCACGCCCAACCGCACCATGGTCACAGCCCGGGGGGCCGGGGACCCCCGAAATTGGGGGGGTTTGGAGGGGGTTTGGGGAGGTTTCGGGGGGATTTGGGGGGATTTGTGGGGATTTCGGGGATTTCAGGGGTCTCAGTGTTGTTTTCAGGGAGCCCAAGTTGAGCTTTGGGGGTCCCAGGGTGGATTTGGGGGGGATTTGAGGGGGATTTGGGGGTCCCAGTGGAGCTTTGGTGGTCCCAAGGGGATTTGGGGTGGATTTGGGGGGATTTGTGGGGATTTCAGGGGATTTCGGGGGTCCCTGTGTTGTTTTTGGGAAGCCCAAGGGGAGTTTTGGGGGTCCCAGGATGGATTTGGGGGGCCCCTGTGGGTCCCACTGTGGTTTGGAGGGGATTTGGGGGGGGTTTCAGGTGGATTTGGGAGGAAATTGAGGGGGATTTGAGGGTCCCAGTGGAGCTTTGGTGGTCCCAAGGGGATTTGGGGTGATTTGAGGGGGATTTGGGGTGGATTTGGGGGGTTTGGGGTGGATTTGGGGATATTTGGGCCAGCACGGGGTTCCTGCCCAACGCCCCCATCGTGGTGCACCAGCCCTCGGGGGCGCCCGGGTACGGGACCCCCAAAACTGGGGGTTTGGGGTGGGCTTGGGGAGGTTTTGGGGGATTTGGGTGGATTCGGGGAGATTTCAGGGGATTTCAGGGGTCTCAGTGTTGTTTTCAGGGAGCCCAAGAGGAGTTTTGGGGGTCCCAGGGTGGATTTGGGGGTCCTGGGGGGAAGTTTGGGGGGTCCCAATAGGGTTTAGGGGGAGATTTCAGGGGATTTCGGGGGTCCCTGTGTTGTTTTCAGGGAGCCCAGAGGGGAGTTTTGGGGGTGCCAGGTGTGATTTGGGGGGCCTGTGGGTCCCACTGTGGGGGGATTTGGGGGTTTGGGGGATTTGGGGGGGGCCATTGGTGCCAAGGTTTGGGGTTTGGGGGGGGGATTTGGGGGGATTTGGGGGATTTGGGGTGATTTGGGGGTTTGGGGGTTTGGGGGGGGGATTTGGGGGGATTTGGGCCAGCATGGGGTTTCTGCCCAATGCCCCCATCATGGTGCACCAGCCCTCGGGGGGCGCCCGGGTACGAGACCCCCGAAATTGGGGGGGTTTGGGGCGGGCTTTGGGGCGGGGTTTGGGGAGGTTTCGGGGGGATTTGGGGGATTTGTGGGGATTTCGGGGCGATTTTGGGGGTCTCAGTGTTGTTTCAGGGGAGCCCAAGTTGAGTTTTGGGGGTCCCAGGGTGGATTTGGGGGGATTTGAGGGGGATTTGGGGGTCCCAGTGGAGCTTTGGTGGTCCCAAGGGGATTTGAGGGGGATTTGAAGGGGATTTGGGGGGATTTGGGGGCGTGTTGTTGGGGGCCAGGGGGAGTTTGGGGGGCCAGGGTGGTTTGGGGGCCCTGTGGGCCCACTGTGGTGAGGGGGGGTTGGGTGGGTGGGGGGGTTGGGGGGTTGGGGATGGGGTCCCAGTTTGGGGGTTTTGGGGGGTTGGGGTTGGGGTTTGGGGTTGGGGTGGATTTGGGGTGGATTTGGGGGGGATTTGGGGTGATTTGGGGTGGATTTGGGGGGGATTTGGGGGATTTGGGGGGATTTGGGGGGTGGGGGTTTGGGGTGATTGGGGGTGGATTGGGGGTTGGGGGATTTGGGGGGGGGGGGGGGGGGCACCGCGCGGGGTTTCTGCCCAACGCCCCCATCGTGGTGCACCAGGCCCGCCGGGGCGGAACCCCTGAGGGGGGGCTTTGGGGGGGCTTGGGGGAGATTTGGGGGTCCCAGGGTGGTTTGGGGGGGTTTTTGGGGGGTTCAGGAGGATTTGGGGTGGATTTGGGGGGGTCCTTGGAGGTCCCACTGTGGTTAGGAGGGGATTTGGGGGAGTTTCAGGGGGATTTCGGGGGGTTAGGGGGGGTGGAGGGGCTCCTTGGGGGTCCCAGGGCGGTTTGGGGGGGATTTTGGGGGGTTCAGGAGGATTTGGGGTGGATTTGGGGGGGTCCTTGGGGGTCCCACTGTGGTTAGGAGGGGATTTGGGGAGGGGTCCATGGGGGGATTTGGGGCAACACCAGCAACAGATCTAAAAGTGAGGAGGGGTCTCAAACCCCTCAAAATCCCCGTTCAAATCCCCCAAACCCCCCAAACTCTCTCCGAGCCCCCTCCCCAAATTCCCCAAATGCCCCAAATCCCCTTTAAACCCCAAAATCCGCCTTAAACCCCCAAAACCCCCCCGAATCTCCCCAAATCCCCCCCAAACCCCCCCCCCCCAACCCCGAGCACCCTCCCCCAAATTGCCCGCTCCCCCCGGCCAGGGCCAGGCCACCGACATCGCCATCCAGGCCGAGGAGATTCTGCAGCTCAAGCGGCAGATCAACGGGCTCTACGCCAAGCACACGGGGCAGCCGCTCGCTGTCATCGGTGAGACCCCTCCCCAAATTCCCCCAAAATCCCATTCAACGCCCCCCAAACCCTCCACAAACCCCCCAAAATCCCTCTCCGAGCCCAAAACACCCCCCAAAACCCCCAAAACCCCCAAAAATCCTCCCCAAAACAACCCCAAGCACACGGGGCAGCCGCTCGCTGTCATCGGTCAGAGACCCCTCCCCAAATTCCCCTAAATCCCCTGAGACCCCCCAAAATCCTCCCCAAATTCTCCCGGGGATCCCCAGATTACCAAAACCCCCAAATCCCCCTGAGCTCTGCAAATCCCAAAAATCCCAAATCTGCCCCAAAATCCCCCAAACCAACGGGCTCCACCCCAAACACCCGGGGCAGCCGCTGTCTGTTATCGGTGAGACCCCTCCCCAAATTCCCCTAAATCCCCTGGGACCCCCCAAAATCCCAATTTCTCCCCCCAAATCCCTTCCCCCCCAAACCCCTCTAGGGGACCCCCCAAATCCCCCCAGATTCTGTTCCCCCAAACGGGCCTCCCCCAAATCCCCCTAAATCCCGACCCCAAATCCTTCTAAAACCCCCAAAATTCCATTTTCTCCCCCCAAATCCCCCCTGGGACCCCTCAAACCCCTCTAAGACCCCCAAAATCCCCCCAAATTCTCTCCTGCCCCCCTAGAGGCAGAGATGGAGCGCAACCGGTACCTGACCCCGGTGGGGGTGCAGGAGTCGGGAAATCCTCCCCCCCCCAAATCCCCTCCCCCAAAATCCCAATTTCTCCCCTCAAAATCCAAATTTCTCCCCTAAATCCCCTCAAAATCCCAATTTCTCCCCCCAAAATCCCCCCAAACCCTCTAACCCCCAAAAATCCCCCCCCAAATTCTCCCCCCCCAGGGAAAGGCCAAACGCTACCTGAGCCGGGGGGCTGGGACCCCCAAATCCTCCCCCAACATCCCAATTTCTCCCCCCAAAATCCCAATTTTTCCCCCCCAAATCCCCCCTGGGACCCCCAAAATCCCCCCAAATTCTCCCCTGTCCCCCAAGAGGCGGAGATGGAGCGGGACCGCTACCTGAGCCTGGGGGCGCAGGAGTTCGGGACCCCCAAATCCTCCCCTAAAACCCCCCAAAATCCCAAATCCTCCCCCAAAATCCCAATTCCTCCCCCAAAATCCCAATTTCTCCCCCCAAAATCCCAATTTCCCCCCCCAAATCCCCTCTAAGACCCCCAAAATCCCCCCAAATTCTGCTTTTCCCCCCAGAGGCGGCCATGGAGCGGGACCGCTACCTGAGCCCGGTGGAGGCGCAGGAGTTCGGGCTCCTGGACCAGGTGCTCGTGCACCCCGCCCCGCGGCGAGGACGAGCCCGGCTGGTGCACAAGGAGCCCCCCAAGAGCCCCCCGGGGACCCCCCAAAACCCAACCGAGTCCTGAGACCCCCCCCCAAAAATCTGTGCTGCTCTGTGGGAATAAAGGGTGTGGAAAACCTGGGGGAATTTGGGATTTTTTGGGG
The DNA here is from genome assembly GCF_901933205.1 of Camarhynchus parvulus. Taxonomy (NCBI): domain Eukaryota; kingdom Metazoa; phylum Chordata; class Aves; order Passeriformes; family Thraupidae; genus Camarhynchus; species Camarhynchus parvulus. The sequence goes on from NW_022148053.1 coordinate 13,546, forward strand.
GATTTTTTTTTTTTTTTAATTTTTATTTTATTTTTTGGGGATTTTTTTTATTGTTTGTGGGGATTTTTTGGGGGGGGGGTTGGAAATTTTTTTAATTTTTTGGTGGATTTTTTGGGTTTTTTTGGGGATTTTTTGGGGGGGCGGGTTGGAGATTTTTTGGGATTATTTTTGTGGATATTTTGTGGATATTTTGTGGATTTTTGGGGTGGATTTTCGAGGGATTTAGGGGGGGATTTTTCAGGGGATTTTGATGGCTTTTTGGGTGATTTTTGGGGAGATTTTTGAGGGATTTTCGAGAGATTTTCCGGGGATTTTGGGGAGATTTTGGAGAGATTTAAGGACATTTTTTGGGGGGCATTTTGGGAATATCTTTGAGAGGATTCAGGGGAGATTTTTGGGGGCATTGGGGGAGGATTTAGGGGGATTTTTGGGCTATATTTGAGAGGATTTTGGGGAGGATTTTTGGGAGATTTTGAGCAGATCTCATGGAGGATTTAGGGTGTATTTTTGGGGGGATTTTTGGGGAGGATTTTGGCTCGCTCCCTGCGCGCTCCTCTCTGAGTCCTCCATCCGCCAGGGGGCGCTCTCCATGTCCCGCTCTCCATGTCCCGCTCTCCACGTTCCGCTCTCCATGTTCCGCTCTCCATGTTCCTCTCTCTGAGTCCTCCAGGGGCGCTCTCCATGTTCCGCCCTCCGAGTCCTCCACCCATCAGGGGGCGCTCTCCATGCTCCGCTCTCCCAGTCCGCCATGTTCCGCTCTCCATGTTCCGCTCTCCATGCTCCGCCCTCCGAGTCCTCCCCTCCACCAGGGGGCGCTCTCCATGCTCCTCTCTCCCAGTCTGCCGGGGGGCGCTCTCCATGTTCCGCCCTCCCAGTCCTCTACGTTCCGCTCTCCACGTTCTCTCCTGCTCCGCTCTCCACGTTCCGCTCTCCACGTTCCGCTCCCCTCTCTCCATGTTCCGCTCTCCGAGCCCTCCCGCCCGCCAGGGGCCGCTCTCCATGTCCCGCTCTCCCAGTCCGCCATGTTCCGCTCTCCATGTCCCGCCCTCCACGTTCCGCTCTCCCAGTCCGCCATGTTCCGCTCCCCATGCTCCGCTCTCCGAGCCCTCCCGCCCGCCAGGGGGCGCTCTCCATGTCCCGCCCTCCCAGTCCACCATGTTCCGCTCCCCATGTTCCGCTCTCCATGTTCCGCCCTCCGAGTCCTCCCGCCCGCCAGGGGGCGCTCTCCATGTCCCGCTCTCCACGTTCCGCTCTCCCAGTCCGCCATGTTCCTCTCTCCATGCTCCGCTCTCCGAGCCCTCCCGCCCGCCAGGGGGCGCCCCGTCACTCCCGCCATGCACCGCGCGCGCGGCCTGTGGCGCCCGCCGCTCCCCGCGGCCTTCGGGGCCTCCCGGGCGCTCCCCGCGACCCCCGGGCCGGGTTCGGGACCCCCCGAAGCCCACGGGGACCCGGGGCTGGTCCGCTTCAGCAGCCCCGAGCTGGAGCGGAGGCTGCGGGGCCTGGCGGGGGTGAGGGCACGCTTCGTGAGCGAGGAGGAGGCGGCGGAGCTGCTGAGGGAGGTGGAGCCGGCGCTGAGGAGGGGGCGCTACCAGAGAGACCACTGGGACCGGGGTGAGGGGGAATTGGGTGTGGGGCTTCTGGGGAGGGATCTGAGGGGAACTGTGGAGGGGTCTGGGGGTTTTGGGGCTTCTGAGGGGTTTTGGGGGGTTTTGGGGAGGGGGCGATACCATAGAGACCATTGGGACCGGGTGAGGTGGGGGTCTGGGGGCTCTTGGGGGTCTGGGGGAACTGTGGAGTTGAGGGGTTTTGGGGAGGGGGCGATACCATAGAGACCACTGGGACCGGGTGAGGGGAAATTGGGGTCTGGGGGTTTCTGGGGAGGGGTCTGAGGGGCTTTGGGGGGCGGGGCTCTGAGGGGTCAGGAGGTCACAGGGGGGGTCCGTGGGGGTCACAGGGGGTCTGACATTAATTTGAGGAGGGGTCTCTCTCCCCTCCCCCCAGGCCATCACCGGTTACCGCGAGACCGAGCGGGATTTGGGGGGGGTCCTGGGGGGGGCTCTGCTCGCCAGGGTCGCCCCCTGGTTCCCTCCCCAGGCCCCGCCCCGGGCCCGGGCGCACGTGCTGGACCTGGAGCCGGGGGGGGCCGTGGGAGCGCACGTGGACAGCACCAAGGTGGGGGGGGCACCGAAATTGGGGGGTCCTGGGGGGGTCCTGGGGGGTTTTGGGGGGGGTTTGGGGGGTCCTGGGGGGGGGGGTCCTGGGGGGTTTGGGGGATCTGGGGGGGGTCCTGGGGGTTGGGGGTCCTGGGGGGTTTGGGGGGTCCTGGGGGGTCCTGGGGGGGATTTGGGGAGATCTGAGGGGGTCCTGGGGGGTTTGGGGGGTTTGGAAGAGTTTGGAGGGATTTGGGGGTCCTGGGGGGTTTGGGGAGATCTGAGGGGGTCCTGGGGGGGGTTTTGGGGGGTTTGGAAGAGTTTGGAGGGATTTGGGGGGTCCTGGGGGGGTTTTGGGAGGGTCCTGGGGGGGGCTTTGGGGGGTCCTTGAGTGAATTTGGGGGGATCTGAGGGGGTCCTGGGGAGGTTTGAGGGGGTTTGGGGGGTTTGGAAGAGTTTGGGGGTCCTGGGGAGGTTTGGGGTGCTGGGGCTGGGGGGGTTTGGGGTTGGGGGTTTGGGGTTTGGGGGGTTGGGAAGGGTTTGGGGGGATTTGGGGGGTCCTGGGGAGGTTTGGGGTGATCTGAGGGGGTCCTGGGGAGGTTTGAGGGGGTTTGGGGGTTTTGGGGGGGATTTTGGGGGGGTTTGGAAGAGTTTGGGGGGATTTGGGGGGGTCCTGGAGGGGGGTTGGGGGAGTTTTGGGGGTCTTGGGAGGTTTTGGGGGTCCTGGGGGGGTTTGGGGGCGTCCTTGGGTGAATTTGGGGTGATCTGAGGGGGTCCTGGGGGGGTTTGAGGGGATTTGGGGTGGTTTAGGGGGTCCCATCTGGATTTTTGGGGTATTTTTGGGATGATTTTGGGGTGGTTTTTGGGGGTATTTATGTGGTATTTTTGGGGTGGTTTTTTTGGGCATTTTTGGGGGTATCTATGTGGTATTTATGGGGTATTTTCGGGGTATTTTTGGGGCATTTTTGGGGTGATTTCGGGCGTATCTATGGGTGATTTTGGGGTGATTTTGGGGGTATCTATGTGGTATTTTTGGGGCGATTTTGGGGTGATTCTGGGGTATTTTTGGGGTGTTTTTGGGGTGATTTTGGGGTATTTTTGGGGTGTTTTTGGGGTGATTTTGGGGTATTTTTGGGGTGATTTTGGGGTGATTTTTGGGGGTATCTATGTGGTATTTTTGGGGTGATTTTTGGGGGTATCTATGGGGTGATTTTTGGGGTATTTTTGGGGTGATTCTGGGGTGTTTTTGTGGTGTTTTTGGGGTATCTATGTGGTAATTTTGGGGTGATTTTTGGGGTGATTCTGGGGTATTTTTGGGGTGATTCTGGGGTATTTTTGGGGTGATTTTTGGGGTGTTTTTGGGGTGATTTTGGGGTGATTCTGGGGTGATTCTGGGGTGATTCCGGGGTATTTTTGTGGTGTTTTTGGGGTGATTCTGGGGTGTTTTTGTGGTGTTTTTGGGGTGATTCTGGGGTGTTTTTGTGGTGTTTTTGGGGTATCTATGTGGTATTTTTGGGGCGATTTTGGGGCGTTTTTGGGGTGTTTCTCTCCTCCTGGGGATGAGCTGCCGGGGCGTTTCCCGCAGTTCTCCGGGGCTGGGGCCATCGGGGGGTCCTCGCTCTGGGGCCCGGGGTGGTGTTGGCCGAGGGGTTTGGGCTGGCTGGGGCCCAAGGCTGGGGGCCTGAGGGGTCCCGGGTTTGGGGTCCCGAGGGGGCTGGGGGGGTCCTGAGGGGGCTGGGGGTCCTGAGGGGGCTGGGGGGATTTTGAGGGGATTTGGGGGAATTTTGAGGGGATTTTGAGGAGTTTTGGGGACCCCTGGAGCTCTCCATGCTCAGGTGGGTTTGGGGTCCCCCTGAGAGGTTTTGGGGGTCCCTGAGGGGTCTTGAGGGTCCCTGAGGGGGCTTGGGGGGTCCCTGAGACCTTTGGGGGGATTTTGAGGGGATTTTGAGGAATTTTGAGGGGATTTTGGGGGAGTTTTGTGGGGTTTTGTGGGATTTTGGGGACCCCCGGAGCTCTCCATGCTCAGGTGGGTTTGGGGGATCCCCCCCCCCCAGAATTCTGGGGGACACGTGAGGATTTTAGGGACCCCCCCCCACAAAGTGATTTTGGGGGGAGTCCCCTGAAAGTTTTGAAGGACCCCTGAGGGATTTTGGGGACCCCCGGGGGGTTTGGGGACCCCCTTTGATTTTGGGAGTTTGGGGTCCCCCCGGTGATTTTTTGGGGGGGATTTTGGGACCCCCCCGGTGAATTTTGGGGGGGATTTTGGGACCCCCCCGGTGATTTTTTGGGACCCCCCCGGTGATTTTTTGGGTCCCCCCCGGTGATTTTTTGGGGTCCCCCCCCCAGGGGCGCCGCCCGGTTCGAGTTCACCCACGAGATCCTCCCGGACCCGGAGTCGTTTTTTGGGGGGCTCCGGGTGCCCCGGGGGCGCCGGGTGGCGCTGATCTTCAGGAACGACCCCCCCGGTGAGAGACCCCTCCCCTAAATAACCCAAAATAACCCAAAAACCCCAAAATAACCCAAAAATACCCCAAATATACCCCAAAAATCCCCCCAAAAATCTCCGAAATCACCCCAAAAATATCCCCTGATCTTCAGGAAGGACCCCCCCGGTGAGAGACCCCTCCCCTAAATAACCCAAAATAACCTAAAAACCCCAAAATAACCCAAAATACCCCCCAAAAAATCCCCCAAAATAACCCAAAAATCCCCAAATATAACCCCAAAATAAACCCAAATACCCCCGGTGAGAGACCCCTCCCCTAAATAACCCAAAATAACCCAAAAACCCCAAAATAACCCCAAAATACCCCAAATATACCCCAAAAATCCCCCCAAAAATCTCCGAAATCACCCCAAAAATATCCCCTGATCTTCAGGAAGGACCCCCCCGGTGAGAGACCCCTCCCCTAAATAACCCAAAATCCCCAAAATAACCCAAAAATAACCCAAATACCCCCGGTGAGAGACCCCTCCCCAAAATAAACCCCAAATAACCCAAAAACCCCTGGTGAGAGACCCCTCCCCTAAATAACCCAAAACCCCCAATACAACCCAAAAATCCCCAAAATAACCCCAAAATAAATCAAAAATACCCAAAATACCCCTGGTGAGAGACCCCTCCCCAAAAACCCCAAAATAACCCAAAAATCCCCCCCAATCCCCCCCTGATCTTCAGGAACAACCCCCCCCAGGTGAGAGACCCCTCCCCTAAATAACCCCAAAAACCCCTAGTGAAAGACCCCTCCCCAAAATAACCCAAAAATAACCTAAAAACCCCAAAAATAGCCCAAAAAACTCCAGAAATACCCGAAAAATACCCCAAAAATCCCCTCCAAAATCCCCAAAATCCCCCCTGATGTTCAGGAATGACCCCCCCCAGGTGAGAGACCCCTCCCCAAAATATCCCTTAGGACCCCCAAAACTGCCCTGGGATACCCCAGATCTCCCCAGGACCCCCAAAATCCCCCCGGGACCCCCAAATCCTCCCCAAAAATCCCCCAAAAATCCCCCCGGGACCCCCCAAAGCCCCTCTGACCCCCTCCCCATTTTACCCCCCAGAGACGCCCCCAGACCCCCTCGGTGACCTCCCAGCGTTTATTGAAGACCCCCGGGAGCCCCCAGACCCAAAATAAACCGAGACCCCCCCTCAATGAACACTCGGCTTTGGGGGGAGGTCTCGGGGTTTTTCAGAGGGAGACCCCCAAAATCCCCCCCCAATAAATGGGGAGGGGGTCTTGGGGGTCTCAGGGGTCATTTGGGGTTAATTTGGGGAGGGGTCTCGGGTTGTTTGGGGTTCAGGGCTCTCAGGGTTCATTTGGGGAGGGTTTTGGAGGTCCTGGGTTGATTTGGGGAGGGGTCTCCGGGGGTTTTGGGGGTCCCGGGTTAATTTGGGGAGGGGTCTCACCCAGGCACGCGCGCTCAGCCCCGGCAGGGTGAACTGGGTGAGGATTCAGGGGGTCTCAGGGTAAATTGGGGAAGGGTTTGGGGGTCTCAGAGGTTCAGGGTTAATTTGGGGAGGGTTTTGGGGGTCCCGGGTTAATGTGGGGAGGGGTCTCACCCCATGGACGCGCACTCAGCCCCGGCAGGATTAACGGGGGATGGTTCAGGGTTAATTTGGGGAGGGGTCAGGGCGGATTTTTAGAGCTCAGGGTAATTTGGGGAGGGGTCTCCGGGGATTTTGGGGGTCCGGGGTTCATTTGGGGAGGGGTCTCTGGGGGTTTTAGGGGTCCCAGGTAAATTTGGGGAGGGTTTTGAGGGTCCCGCGTAAATTAGGGGAGGGGTCTTACCCCATGGACGCGCTCAGCTCCGGCAGGGAGGGGTTCAGGGCGGATTTTGGGTTATTTGGGGAGGGGTCTCAGGTCCCGGGTTAATGTGGGGAGGGGTCTCACCCCACGGACGCGCACGCCCCCGCGCTCAGTCCCGGCAGGGAGGGGTAACTGGGGATGGCTCAGGGTTAATTTGGGGAGGGGTCTTGGAGTCTCAGGGCTCGGGCTTAATTAGGGGAGGGGTCCCAAGGAGTTTTGGGGGTCCCAGGTTAATTAGGGGAAGGGTCTCAAACCATGGACGTGCGCTCAGCCCCGGCAGGATGAACTGGGGATGGTTCAGGGTTTATTTGGGGAGGGGTCTCGGGGGTTTCGGGGTCTCAGGGAGGGGTTCAGGGCGGATTTTGGGTTATCTGGGGAGGGGTCTCAGGTCCCGGGTTATTTGGGGAGGGGTCTCGGGGCTCAGGGTTAATGTGGGGAGGGGTCTCGGGGCTCAGGGTTGATGTGGGGAGGGGTCTCAGCCGAGGCACGCGCACGCGCCCGCGCTCAGCCCCGGCAGCCGCTGCCATTGCAGCGCCGAGTCCAGGAACGCGGCGTCCTCGTAGCGCGTGGGGCGGCAGCACGGGGCGAGCCCCCTCCCCAAATCCCGCCCCGCCCCCTCCGCCGCGCCCCCCAGCGCCCCCAGCGCCAGCGCGTGCAGCGAGGGGGTCGCGGGGCAGCGCCCCCCGCAGTAGCGGAACACGAGCGGCTCGGGCGAGGGCGCGTACCCCAGACCCAAATCCGCCACCCCCACCCGCAGCGAGCGCAGCGCGCACGGCGGGGGCGGGGCCGGGCAGGGGGCGGGGCCCAGCAGCAGGAGGAGGAGGAGGAGGAGGAGGAAGGAGCGGGGGGGGCGCGGTTGCGGCATCGCGGGGGGAGGGGAGGAGGAGGAGACCCCTCCTCAAATGGAGCGCGGGCCGGGATTTAAAGGGGAATAGGGGGCGGGGCTAAAAGAGGGAGGGGCTAAAAGGGGGAGGGGTTAAAAGGGGAGGGGTTAAAAGGGGGAGGGGTTTGGGGTTAACCCTGAAGTGGCGGGGGCGGAGGGGTGTTGAACCCCCCTCCACAAAGGGGAATTTGGGGGGGGGGCGTGAGGAGGGAGAAAAGGGAGATGGAGATTTAGGGGATGAGACCCCCCCCCCCTCCCCAGAACCACCAAAATCCCCAAAATTTGGGATTTGAGACCCCCCACCCCAAAAATTTGGGGGTTTGAGAACCCCAAAACTTTGGGGTTGTGAGACCCCTCCCCGAGGACCCCAAAATTCTAGGGATTTGAGACCTCCCCCAAAAAATTGGAGGGTTTGAGGACTCCCAGACCCCCAAAAAACTGGGATCTGAGACCCCCCAGGACCCCAAAAACACCCCAAAATTTGGGATTAGAGACCCCCCCCCCACCAGAGATCTCAAAAAAACCCCAAAAATTCGAGGATCCCCCCCCCCCCCTTAAAAATTTGGGGGTTTGGGACCCTCCCCCAAAACCCCCAAAATTTGGGATCTGAGACCCCCAGGACCCCAATAATTTGATAGGACCCCCCCCCCCATGATCCCCCCCAGCCCAAAGATTTTAGGGGAGGGGTCCCCAAATTCCCCCCCCGGGGGAGGGCAATGGAACATTCCAGAGCCCTGGCACAGAAGAGAAAGGAAAAACCAATAAATCTAAAAATAGCAAAAAATTCCAATCCTGACCCAAAAAACGACACCTGGCGGGGGTGGGGGAGGGGTGCCCCCCCCCCAAGGAAAATTCCAGAACCCCCACCCAAAAAATTCCTGAGGTGGGGGCGGGAGGAGGGAGGGAAAATTCGGGGGAATTTTGGGGCAGAAAATGAAAATTTTGGGGGGGTCCCTGTGGATTTTGGGGGGCGGTCTCTGTGGATTTGGGATCCCCATGGCTTTGGTGGGGTCCCTGTGGATTTGGGGGGGGTCTCGGTGAATTTGTGGTTCTGGTGGCTTTGGGGGGGTTCCTGTTGCTCTTGGGGGTCTCTTTGGGGGTCCCCGTAGATTTTGGGGGAGCTCTCTGTGGATTTAGGGTCCCGTTGGCTTTGGGGGGGTCCCCATGGCTGTTTGGGGTCCCGGTGGATGTTTTGGGGATTTTTCGGGGTCCCGGTGGATGTTTTGGGCTCCCCGTAGCTGTTTTGGGGTCCCCGCGGCTGTTTTGGGGTCCCCGTGGCTGTTTTGGGGTCCTGTGGCTGTTCTGGGGTCCCCGTGGCTGTTTGTGGGTCCCCGTGGCTGTTTTGGGGTCCCCATGGCTGTTTTGGGGTCCCCGTGGCTGTTTTGGGGTCCCGGTGGATGTTTTGGGGTCCCGGTGGATGTTTAGGGGATTTTTTGGGGTCCCGGTGGCTGTTTTGGGGTCCCGTGGCTGTTTTGGGGTCCCGGTGGCTGTTTTGGGGTCCCGGTGGCTGTTTTGGGGTCCCGGTGGCTGTTTGGGGGCCCCGCGGCTGTTTTGGGGTCCCCGTGGCTGTTTTGGGGTCCCCATGGCTGTTTTGGGGTCCCGGTGGATGTTTTGGGGTCCCGGTGGATGTTTTGGGGTCCCGGTGGATGTTTAGGGGATTTTTTGGGGTCCCCGCGGCTGTTTGGGGTCCCCGTGGCTGTTTTGGGGTCCCGGTGGCTGTTTTGGGGTCCCCGCGGCTGTTTTGGGGTCCCCGCGGGTGTTTTGGGGTCCCGGTGGCTGTTTTGGGGTCCCGGTGGATGTTTAGGGGATTTTTGGGGTCCCGCGGGTGTTTCGGGGTCCCCGTGGCTGTTTTGGGGTCCCTACTCCTTGAGGAAGAAGTGCATCTTGTCGGCGATCAGCTGCGCTAGGGGTAAGGCGGGGAGCAAATGGGCTGGGCGTTCACCGTGGCTGGCGCTTAGCCCCTCGGGCGCTTGGGACAGTGTGGAACTTCTTCGAGCAGGACCTTGGTGGTCATGGGCTTAAAAGGCTGGGGCTTAGGGGGACAGGGTGGACATGGGTAGCGGCCGACGGCTTCTTCCGTCAGCTGCACCTCGCTGGGGAGGGGAGTGAAAAGGGTTAAAATGGGTCTGGGGGCTTCACAGGGGCTGGGGGAGTCGGGGGTCCTTGGTGGTCATGGGCTTGCGGGACAGGTAGCGGCGCACGGCTTCTTCCGTCAGCTGCACCTCGCTGGGGAGGGGGAGTGAAAGGGTTAAAATGGGTCTGGGGGCTTCACAGGGGCTGGGGGAGTCAGGGGTTTGGGGTTCTGGGGGTCCTTGCGGGACAGGTACCGGCGCACGGCTTCTTCCGTGAGCTGCAGCTCGCTGGGGAGGGGGAATGGAGGGGTTAAAATGGGTCTGGGGGGGTTAAAACGAGTCTGGGGGCTTCAGGGGGGTCACACAGGTCAGGGGGGGTCATGGGCTTGCGGGACAGGTACCAGCGCACAGCTTCCTCCGTGAGCTGCACCTCGCTGGGGAGGGGAATTAAAGGGTTAAAATGGGTCTGGGGGCTTCACGGGGGCTGGGGGAGTGGGGGTCCTTGGTGGTCATGGGCTTGTGGGACACGTAGCGGCGCACGGCCTCCTCCGTGAGCTGCACCTTGCTGGGGAGGGAAGGGTGAAATGGGTCGGGGGTTAAAAATGGGTCTGGGGGCTTCACAGGGGCTGGGGGAGTCAGGGGGTTTGGGGTTCTGGGGGTCCTTGCGGGACAGGTAGCGGCGCACGGCTTCTTCTGTGAGCTGCACCTCGCTGGGGAGGGGGAGTGAAAGGGTTAAAATGGGTCTGGGGGGGTTAAAATGGGTCTGGGGGCTTCAGGGGGGTAAGGGGGAGTGGGGGGGTTTGGGGTCAGGGGGTCCTTGCGGGTCAGGTACCCATGAACAGCTTCCTCTGTGAGCTGCACCTCTCTGGGGAGGGGAATGAAAGGGTTAAAATGGGTCTGGGGGCTTCACAGGGGTCAAAATGGGTCTGGGGGCTTCAGGGGGGTCAGGGCTGTGCGGCCTCCTCCGTGAGCTGCACCTCGCTGGGGAGGGGGAGTGGAGGGGTTAAAATGGGTCTGGGGGCGTTAAAATGAGTCTGGGGGGTCATAAAGGGGTCACAGGGGTCACGGGGGGGGTCAGAAGGTCAAGACCCCTCCCCACTGAAGCCCCCAGACCCACCCAGTGCTGGGGGATTTCCCATCATGGGGCTGGGGGCAGTCAGGGGGCTCAGCCGTGTTTGGGGAGGGGTCTGCAGGGTCAGAGGAATTTGGGGAGGGGTCTGCAGGGTCGGGGGTCACAGGGTGAAGCCCCCTCCCCAGCTCCCCCCGAAGCCCCCAGACCCACCCGGTGCTCGGGGGTGGATTTGCCCGAGGGGGGTTCCGGCTCCGCCTTCAGCCGTTTTTGGGGAGGGGGCTCCGACCCCCCCGGGGCCGCCCGCCGACCTGAGGGAGGGGGAGGTCAAAGGTCAAGGGGAGGGGCCTGGGACCCCTCCCCAAATAACCCCAGACCCTTCAAACCCATAGTGAGACCCCTTCCCTAATTCCCCAAACACCCCCAGACCCCTCCCCACGTACGCCCTGAGCCCCCAAAACCGCTCGGGACCCCCTGAGACCCCCAAAAATCTCCCCAAAACCCCCAGACCCCTCCCCAGACCCCCCAAAACTCTCCCCCAAGTACCCTCCAGACCCCCAAAACGCCCCCAGACCCCCCAAACCCCCCCAAAACGCCCCCAAGACCCCTCGAGACCCCCCCCAAATGCCCCAAAACCCCTCCCAGGACCCCCAAAACTTCCCCCAGGACCCCCAACTGCCCCCCAGACCCCCAAGACCCCCCCCCAAACCCCGGCCCCCCCAGGACCCCCAAATCCCCCCCCCCCCAATACCCCCCCAGACCCCCCCAAGCCCCCCAGGACTCCCCCAGGACCCCCCCCAGACCCCCGGGACCCCCACCCTGCTCCAGCCTGGCCGCCGCTGCCCTCAGGGTCCCCCCGGCGCCCCCCGGCTCCTGGGGGGGGGTCCCGGGCCTGGAGCCCCCCCTGGAGCTGCTGCCCGAGGCGTGGCGCTCCCGCTTGGGGGGGGTCTTCTTCTTCTGGGGGGGATCCCACGTGAGACCCCCGAAAACGGCCCCAATTCCATGTGGGACCCCCGAAAACGGCCCCAATTCCATGTGAGACCCCGAAAATCCCCATCAATGTGGGACGACCCCAATTCGTGGGCCCCACCCCCATTTCAATGTGGGACCCCCAAAACCCCCCAATTCCACGTGAGACCCCCCAAAAATCCCCCAATTCCATGTGAGACCCCCAAAACCGGCCCCAATTCCATGTGAGACCCCCAAAAATCCCCCATTTCAATGTGAGACCCCCAAAATCCCCCAATTCAATGTGGGACCCCCCAAAAACGCCCCCACTTCAATGTGGGACCCCCGAAAATCCCCCAATTCCATGTGAGACCCCCAAAAAATTCAAAGTGAGACCCCCAAAAAGACATTCCATGGAAGGGAAATACACTTCTGTGCAGGACCCCCCAAAAAATCCCCCCAAACATCTCAGGACCCTCCCCCCTCCCCAGGATGCTCCAAACCCCTCCAGGGACCCCCAAAATCTCCCCCAGGACCCCCCAAATCCCCCAAATCCTTCCAGGGACCCCCAAAATCCTCCCGGGACCCCCCCAAACCCCCCAAAATCCTCCCAACCCCCTCAAAGCCCTCAAGGGACCCCCAAAAGTCCCCAGGACCCCCCCAGGACCCCCCCCAAAATCCCCTTAAATGCCCCCAAATCCCCCCTAAACCCCTCCAGGGACCCCCAAAACCCCTCAAGACCCCCCAAACCCATCCAGGGACCCCTCAAATCCCCCCAGGACCCCCCAAAATCCCCCCAAACCCACCCAGGGACCCCCAAAATCCCCCCAACCCCCCCAAACCCATCCAGGGACCCCCAAAATCCTCACGGGACCCCCCAAAACCCCCCCAGGACCCCCCAAAATCCCCTTTAAATGCCCCCAAATCACCCCTAAACCCCCCAGGACCCCTCAAATACCCCCCAGGACCCCCCAAGGGACCCCCAAAATCCCCCCAAACCCCTCAAGGGACCCCCAAAATCTCCCCAAACCCCTCCAGGACCCCCCCAAAATCTCCTTTAAATGCCCCCAAATCCCCCCAAATCCCCCTAAACCCCCCCAGGACCCCCCCCAAAATCCCCTTTAAATGCCCACAAATCCCCCTAAAACCACCCCCCAAACTCCCCAACCCCTCAAATCCCCTCCAGAGACCCCAAAAACCCCCAGGACCCCCCAAACTCCCCCCCCCAAAAGCCCCCCCAAACCTCCCCAACCCCACCAGACCCCCCAAAACCCCCAAACCCAAGGGACCCCCAAAAACCCCCAAACCCATCCAGGGACCCCCAAAATCCCACACCCGGGACCCCCCACCCCCCCAAAAACCCCCCCCCCCCAGGACCCCCAAAATCCCCTTTAAATGCCCCCAAATCACCCCAAAATCCTCCCCCCAAGGACCCCCCAAATCCTCCCCAAACCCCTCCAAGACCAACCCAAAAACACGGGGACCCCCCCAAGCAAAAAAATCCCCCAGGACCCCCCAAAACCCCCAACCCAAGGGACCCCTCCCCCCAAACCCCCCAGGACCATCTCCCCAAACCCCTCCAGGACCCACCCCAAAGGGACCCCTCCCAAATCTACCCCCAGGACCCCCCCCCCAAATCCCCCCAATCCCCTAAAACCCCCAAGACCCCTCAAATCCTCCCCCAAACCCATCCAGGGACCCCCAAAATCCCCCAAACCCCCCCAGGACCATCCAGGGACCCCCAAACCCCCCCAGGACCCCCCAAAATCCCCCAAACCCCCCCTGACCGCCATGAAGGACCCCAAAATCCCCAGGACCCCCAAACCCCCAGGTGCCCTCAAACCCCCCAGACCATCCAGGGACCCCTCAATCCCCAGAATCCCCAAACTCCCCAAGACCCCTCACACCTCCCCAAACCCCCAGGACCCAAAATCCCCAACCCCCAGGACCATCACCGCTCTCTGGGACCCCCAAATCCCCAACCCCCTGAGCCGCCATGGCTTCGCGGGTTTTTTATACGCTCTTTTGCGACTGCGTGCGCTGCTTGGTTTGGGGGTTTTTGATTTTTGGGATTTTTTGGGGTTTTTTGGAATTTTTAATTTTGGGGATTTTTTGGAGATTTTTGAGGGGCATTTTCTGGGATTTTTTGGGGAAATATTGCTATTTTTTGGGGATTTTTGGGGGGATTTTTTAGGGGAATTTTGCTGTTTTTTGGGGATTTTTAGGGCAATTTTTGCGAGATTTTTTTTTGGGGGTTTTTTGGTATTTTTGGGGAGATTTTTGGTATTTTCTGTGGTTATATTTTTCTCTTTTTTGGGGATTTTTTAGGGTGATTTTTTGCGAGATTTTTTGGGGTATTTTTGGTATTTTTGGGGAGGTTTTTTTAGGATTTTTTGGTATTTTTTTGGTATTTTTGGGGTTATTTTTGGTATTTTCTATGGGGAAATTTTGCTCTTTTTTGGGGATTTTTTGTGAGATTTTTGTGGTTTTTTTTTTTGTATTTTTGGAGTTTTTGTCTAGGATTTTTTGGTATTTTTTGTGGGTAGTTTTGGTATTTTCTGTGGGGAAATTTTGCTCTTTTTTGGGCATTTTTAGGGCGATTTTTTGCGAGATTTTTTGGGGTATTTTTGGTATTTTTGGGGAGATTTTTTTAGGATTTTTTGGTATTTTTTTGGGGGTAGTTTTGGTATTTTCTATGGGGAAATTTTGCTCTTTTTTGGGGATTTTTTGTGAGATTTTTTGGGGTTTTTTTTTGTATTTTTGGAGTTTTTTTCTAGGATTTTTTGGTATTTTTTGTGGGTAGTTTTGGTATTTCCTGTGGGGAAATTTTGCTCTTTTTTGGGCATTTTTAGGGCGATTTTTTGCGAGATTTTTTGGGGTATTTTTGGTATTTTTGGGGAGGTTTTTTTAGGATTTTTTGGTATTTTTTGGGGGTAGTTTTGGTATTTCCTGTGGGGAAATTTCGCTCTTTTTTGGGCATTTTTAGGGCGATTTTTGCGAGATTTTTTTGGGGTTTCTTTTTGTATTTTTGGGGAGATTTTTTTAGCATTTTTTGGTATTTTTTTGGTATTTTTGGTATTTCCAGTGGGGAATTTTTGCTCTTTTTTGGGGATTTTTTGTGAGATTTTTTGTGAGATTTTTTTGGTATTTTTTTGGTATTTTTGGTATTTCCTGTGGGAAATTTTTGCTCTTTTTTGGGGGATTTTTTGTGAGATTTTTTGTGAGATTTTTTTGTTTTTTTCTGATATTTTGGGGTCATTTTTTTTTTATTATTTTTTGGGGATATTTTTGGTGTTTTGAGGGGGGCAATTTTTGTATATTTTTTTTTTTGGGGAGGGGTCTCACCTCTCTTCTTCTTCTTCTCCTGGGGGGTGGGCGTGGCTTTGCCCTCCTCCTCCTCCTCCTTCTCCTCGCCCTTCTCCTCCTCGCTCTCCTCGCTGCTCTCGCTCGCCTCGTCGATCCCTCAATTTGGGGAGGGGTCCTCAGCCTCGGGACCCCCCAGGAACGCCCCCAATTCCCCTGCCAGCCCCTCCCCCTCCCCCACCTTTGGGGCCTTCCTCCTCCTCCTTGGGCGCTTTGGCTCGGCCGGGCTCTTCCTCACCGGAGCTGCTGCCAAGGGAAAAGGGGCAGGGGTCCCAAAAATCCCCCCAGAGCCCCTCCAGGGACCCCCAAAATCGTCCCCAAATCCCCCAGAGCCCCTCCAGGGACCCCCAAATTCCCCTTAAATCACCCCAAACATCCCCAAAATCCCCCAGGGACCCCCAAAATCGTCCCCAAATCCCCAGAGCCCCTCCAGGGACCCCCAAATTTCCCCCAAATCCCCAGAGCCCCTCCAGGGACCCCCAAAATCGTCCCCAAATCCCCCAGACCCCTCCAGGGACCCCCAAATTCCCCCCAAACCCCCAGAGCCCCTCCAGGGACCCCCAAATTCCCTCAAGGGACCCCCCAGACTCCTTAAAAATCCCCCCCCAAAACCCTTCAGGGACCCCCAAAAAATCTCCCCTAAAATTCCCCCCAAACCCCTCCAAGGACCCCAAAAATCCCCCCCAAATTCCCTTAAATCCCCTCCAAGGATCCCCTAAATCCCCCCAAATTCCCCCCAGTTCACTCCAGGGACCCCCCAAATCCCCCCAAAAACTCCCAAACCCCTCCAAGGACCCCCAAAACTCCCCCAATACACCCCATAAATCCCCCTAAGTCCCCCCGCACACCCCCCAAACGCCCCCCGCAAATCCCCCCCCAAAATCCCCTAAATCTCCCCTAAACCCACCCAAAATCCCCCAAACACCCCCAGGGACCCCAGCAATCCCCAAACCCCTCCTGGGACCCCCCAAATCCCCCCAAAATCTCCCCCAAACCCCTCCAGGGACCCCCTAAATCCCCCCCAAAAATCCCCCCAAATCCCCTTAAATCCCCCCAGGGACCCCCAAATTCCCCCCAAATCCTCCCAAACCCCTCCAAGGACCCCCAAAAATTCCCCCAAAATTCCCCCAGGGCCCCCCAAGGACTCCCCAAACCCCTCCAAGGACCCCCAAAATCCCCCAGGACCCCTTAAATCCCCCTAAATCCCCTAAATCCCCCAAATTCCTCCCCAAGGGACCCCCCAAAAATCCCCCCAAATTCCCTAAAATCCCCCTTAAATCCCCCCCAAATTCCTCCAAGGACCCCAAAAATCCCCCCCAAATTCCCTTAGGACCCCCTAAATCCCCCAAATTCCTCCAAGGACCCCCAAAAATCCCCCCCAAATTCCCTTAAATCCCCCTAAATCCCCCCAAATTCACTCCAAGGACCCCCCAAAATCCCCCCAAATTCCCTCAAATCCCCTAAATCCCCAAAGCCCTCCAGGACCCCCAAAAAATCCCCCAAATTCCTTAAATCCCCAAATCCCCCCCAAAATCCTCCCAAATTCCCTTAAATCCCCTAGATCCCCCCAAACCCCTCCAAGAACCCCAAAAATCCCTCCCCCAAATTCCTCCCCTAAATCCCCAAACCCCTCCAGGACCCCCCAAAAACCCCCAAAATCCCCCTAAATCCCCCAAATTCACTCCAAGGACCCCCAAAATCCCCCCCAAAAACTCCCCAAATCCCCTAAATCCCCAAACCCCAGGGACCCCCAAAAATCCCCCCCTTAAATCCCCCCCTAAACCCCCAAATTCCCTCCAAGGACCCCCAAAATCCCCCCCAAAATCCCCCAAATTCACAAAAGGACCCCCAAATCCCCCCAAATCCCCTTAAATCCCCCCCTCCAAGGACCCCCAAAAATCCCCCCAAATTCCCTTAAATCCCCCTAAATCCCCCAAATCCCCTCCAAGGACCCCCCAAAAATCCCCCCCAAATTCCCTTAAATCCCCCTAAATCCCCCAAACCCCTCCAAGGACCCCCAAAAATCCCCCCCAAATTCCCTTAAATCCCCCCTAAATCCCCCAAATTCCTCCAAGGACCCCCAAAATCCCCCAAATTCCCTTAAATCCCCCTTAAATCCCCCCAAATTCACTCCAAGGACCCCCAAAAATCCCCCCCAAATTCCCTTAAATCCCCCCTAAATCCCCCCAAACCCCTCCAAGGACCCCCAAAAATCCCCAAATCCCCCTTAAATCCCCCTAAATCCCCCAAATTCACTCCAAGGACCCCCAAAAATCCCCAAATCCCTTAAATCCCCCTAAATCCCCCAAATTCACTCCAAGGACCCCCAAAATCCCCCAAATTCCCTTAAATCCCCCTAAATCCCCCAAATTCACCCAAGGACCCCCCAAAAATCCCCCAAATTCCTTAAATCCCCCTAAATCCCCCAAATTACTCCAAGGACCCCCAAAAATCCCCCAATTTAAATCCCCTAAATCCCCCAAATTCACTCCAAAGGACCCCCAAAATCCCCCAAATTCCTTAAATCCCCCTAAATCCCCCAAATTCACTCCAAGGACCCCCAAAAATCCCCCCCAAATTCCCCTTAAATCCCCAAATTCCCTCCAAGGACCCCCAAAAATCCCCAAACCCCTTAAATCCCCCTAGATCCCCCCCCAAAAGGACCCCCAAAAATCCCCCAAATCCCCTTAAATCCCCCTTAAATCCCCCAAATTCCTCCAAGGACCCCCAAAATCCCCCAAATTCCCTTAAATCCCCCTAATCCCCCCAAAACCCCTCCAAGGACCCCCAAAATTCCCCAAATTCCCTTAAATCCCCCTAAATCCCCCCAAATTCACTCCAAGGACCCCCAAAAATCCCCCAAATCCCTTAAATCCCCCCTAAATCCCCCAAATTCCTCCAAGGACCCCCAAAAATCCCCCCCAAATTCCCTTAAATCCCCCCTAAATCCCCCCAAACCCCTCCAAGGACCCCCCAAAAATCCCCCCAAATTCCCTTAAATCCCCCCTAAATCCCCCCAAATTCCCTCCAAGGACCCCCAAAAATCCCCCCCAAATCCCCTTAAATCCCCCTAAATCCCCCCAAACCCTCCCAGGACCCCCAAAAAAAATCCCTTAAATCCCCTTAAATCCCCCACAAATTCCTCCAAACCCCCCAAAAATCCCCCCAAACCCTTAAACCCCCAAAATCCCCCCAAACCCCTAACCCCCCAAAAATCCCCCCAAATTCCCACCCAAATCCCCTAAATCCCCCAAATTCCTCCAAGGACCCCCAAATCCCCCTCCTAAATCCCCCTAAATCCCCCCAAATTCACTCCAAGGACCCCCAAATTCCCTTAAACCCCCAAATAATTCCCCCCTAAAAATTCCCTCCAAGGACCCCCAAAAATCCCCCAAATTCCCTTAAATCCCCCTAAATCCCCCAAATTCACTCCAAGGACCCCCCAAATTCCCTTAAATCCCCCCCAAATTCCTTAAATCCCCCTAAATCCCCCAAATTCCTCCCAAGGACCCCCAAAATTCCCCCCAAATCCCCCCAAATCCCCCAAATCCCCCAAAATCTCCCCAAACCCCTCCAAGGACCCCAAAAATCCCCCCCAAATCCCCCCAGTCGCACCTGGAGCCGTGGGACATGTAATCCACCTCCTGGCCCTCGAAGTCGCCGTCGTCGCTGTCCTCGAGAGCCTCGTCCTCGGAGCCCTTGCCGCCCTTCCTCCTCCTCCTCCTCCTCCTCCTCCTGCTGCTGCTGCTGCTGCCGCCCGCCCCGGCGCCCTTCGGCCTCGCGCTCTTCTCGCCTGGCGGTCCGGGCGGTGTTGGGCGTTTTTTAAAATTTTTTTTTGTATTTTTAATGAGATTTTTTGGGAATGTTTTGGTTTTTTGTTTTTATTTTTTTGGGGTATTTTTTTGTAATTTTTTGGGTTTTTTATTTTTATTTTTTTGAGGTATTTTTTTGTAATTTTTCGGTTTTTTATTTTTATTTTTTGGGTATTTTTTGTAATTTTTTTGGGTTTTTTTTTGGTATTTTTTTGTAATTTTTTCGGGTTTTTTATTTGTATTTTTTGGGTATTTTTTTGTAATTTTTTGGGTTTTTTATTTTTATTTTTTTGGGGTAGTTTTTTGTAATTTTTCAGGTTTTTTTTTTTCTTTTCGTGTTTTTTTGTAATTTTGGGGTATTTTTTGTAATTTTTTTTGGGGTATTTTTTTGTAATTTTTTTGGTTTTTATTTTAATTTTTTGGGGTATTTTTTTGTAATTTTTTTTGTTTTTTATTTTTATTTTTTGGGTATTTTTTTGTAATTTTTTTGGGTTTTTTATTTGTATTTTTTGGGGTATTTTTTTTTTGTATTTTTCGGTTTTTTATTTTTTATTTTTTGGGGTATTTTTTGTAATTTTTTTGGTTTTTTATTTTTTTGGAGTATTTTTTGTAAATTTTCGGGTTTTTTTTTTTTCAGTATTTTTTGGTAATTTTTCAGTTTTTTTTTTTTTTTTTTTTTTGTAATTTTGGGGTTTTTTTTGTAATTTTTTGGGTTTTTTTTTTTTTTTTTTTTTTTTGGTTTTATTTTTTTTTTTTATTTTTTTTGGGTTGGGTTTTTTTGTAATTTTACGGTATTTTTTGTAATTTTTTTGGTTTTTTTTTTTGGTATTTTTTGGTAATTTTTTTGGTTTTGATTTTTTTTTTTTTGGGTATTTTTTGTAATTTTTTGGGTTTTATTTTTATTTTTTTGGGATATTTTTTTGTAACTTTTTTTTTTTTTTATTTTTTTTTTTTTGGGTATTTTTTTGTAATTTTTCGGTTTTTTATTTTTATTTTTTGGGTATTTTTTGTAATTTTTTTGGGGTTTTTTTTGGTATTTTTTTGTAATTTTTTCGGGTTTTTTATTTGTATTTTTTGGGTTTTTTTTTGTAATTTTTTCGGTTTTTTATTTTTATTTTTTGGGTATTTTTTGTAATTTTTCAGGTTTTTTTTTTTTTTTTTTTTTTTTTTTGTAATTTTGGGGTATTTTTTGTAATTTTTATTTTTATTTTTTGGGGTATTTTTTTTGTAATTTTTTTGGTTTTTTTTTTTTTTTTTTGGGTATTTTTTGTAATTTTTTGGTTTTTTATTTGTATTTTTTGGGGTATTTTTTGTAATTTTTCGGTTTTTTATTTTTATTTTTTGGGGTATTTTTTTGTAATTTTTTTGGTTTTTTATTTTTTTGGAGTATTTTTTGTAAATTTTCGGTTTTTTTTTTCAGTATTTTTTGGTAATTTTTCAGTTTTTTTTTTTTTTTTTTTGTATTTTTTTGTAATTTTGGGGTATTTTTTGTAATTTTTGGGGTTTTTTTTTTGTATTTTTTTGTAATTTTTTGGCTTTTTATTTTTATTTTTTTTTTTTTTTTTGTAATTTTTTCGGTATTTTTTTGTAATTTTTTTTTTTTTTTTGGTTAATTTTTTGGTAATTTTTTGGTTTTAATTTTTATTTTTTGGGTATTTTTTTTTGTAATTTTTTTTGGTTTTTATTTTTATTTTTTGGGATTTTTTTTTTTTTTTTTTTTGGGTTTTTTATTTGTATTTTTCGGGTATTTTTTGTAATTTTTCAGGTTTTTATTTTTATTTTTTTGGGGTAGTTTTTTTGTAATTTTTCCCTTTTTTATTTTTATTTTTTGGGTATTTTTTGTAATTTTGGGGTATTTTTTTGTAATTTTAGGGTGTTTTTATTTTTTTTTGGGTAGTTTTTTGTATTTTGGGTTTTTTATTTTTGCTTTACTGGGTATGTTTTTTTGGAAATTTTTGGGTCTTTTTATTTTTTTAAGGTATTTTTTTGTTAAATTTGGGGTGTTTTTTTGTAATTTTTCAGGTTTTTTATTTTTATTTTTTTGGGGTATTTTTTTGTAATTTTTTGGGTTTTTTATTTGTATTTTTTGGGGTATTTTTTTGTAATTTTTTGGGTTTTTTATTTTTATTTTTTTGGGGTATTTTTTTGTAATTTTCATTTTTTTTTTTTTTTTTGGGTATTTTTTTGTAATTTTAGGGGTATTTTTGTAATTTTTTGGTTTTTTTGTGGTTTTTTTGGTAATTTTTTTGGTTTTAATTTTTGTTTTTGGGTATTTTTTGTAATTTTTCGGGTTTTTTTTTATTTTTTTGGGGTTTTTTTGGTAATTTTTTGGTTTTTTATTTGTATTTTTTGGGTATTTTTTTGTAATTTTTTGGGTTTTTTATTTGTATTTTTTGGGCTATTTTTTTGTAATTTTTGGGTTTTTTTTTTTATTTTTGTGGGGGGGTTTCTGTAATTTTGGGTTTTATTTTTATTTTGGGGGTATTTTTGTAAATTTGGGGTATTTTTTGTAATTTTTTTGGTTTTTTTTTTTTTTTTTGGGGTATTTTTGTATGTTTTGTGGCGTTTTTTTTTTTATTTTTTGGGTATTTTTTTTTGGTAATTTTTTTTGGTTTTTTTTTTGGTATTTTTTGGTAATTTTTTTGGTTTTTATTTTTATTTTTTTGGGGTAGTTTTTTTGTAATTTTCCGTTTTTTTTTTATTTTTTGGGTATTTTTTGTAATTTTGGGGTATTTTTTTGTAATTTTAGGGAGTTTTTATTTTTTTTTTTGGGTAGTTTTTGTAATTTTTCGGGTTTTTTATTTTTTGCTTTACTGGGTATGTTTTTGGAAATTTTTTGGGTCTTTTTTTATTTTTTAGGGTATTTTTTGTAAATTTGGAGTGTTTTTTTGTAATTTTTCAGGTTTTTTTTTTTTATTTTTTGGGGTATTTTTTGTAATTTTTGGGGTTTTTATTTTATTTTTTGGGGTATTTTTTGTAATTTTTTGGGTTTTTTATTTTTATTTTTTTGGGTATTTTTTGTAATTTTTTGGGTTTTTATTTTTATTTTTTTGGTATTTTTTGTAATTTTAGGGTATTTTTTGTAATTTTTTTGGTTTTTTTTTGGTATTTTTTGTAATTTTTTTGTTTTTATTTTTATTTTTTGGGGTATTTTTTGTAATTTTTGGGTTTTATTTTTTTTTTTTTTGGGTATTTTTTGTAATTTTTCGGGTTTTTTATTTTTATTTTTTTGGGTATATTTTGTAATTTTTTGGTTTTTTTTTGTATTTTTGGGTATTTTTTTGTAATTTTTTGGGTTCTTATTTTTATTTTTTGAGGTAGTTTTTTTGTAATTTTTCGGTTTTTTATTTTTATTTTTTGGGTATTTTTTGTAATTTTGGGGTATTTTTTTGTAATTTTAGGGTGTTTTTATTTTTTTTTTTGGGTAGTTTTTGTAATTTTTCGGGTTTTTTATTTTTGCTTTACTGGGTATGTTTTTGGAAATTTTTTGGGTCTTTTTTTAATTTTTAAGGTATTTTTTGTAAATTTGGGGTGTTTTTTTGTAATTTTTCAGGTTTTTTATTTTTATTTTTTTGGGGTATTTTTTTGTAATTTTTTGGGTTTTTTATTTGTATTTTTGGGGTATTTTTTGTAATTTTTTGGGGTTTTTATTTTTATTTTTTTGGGGTATTTTTTTGTAATTTTTCATTTTTTATTTTTATTTTTTGGGTATTTTTTGTAATTTTAGGGTATTTTTTGTAATTTTTTTGGTTTTTTTTTTTGGTATTTTTTGGTAATTTTTTTGGTTTTTATTTTTGTTTTTTTGGGTATTTTTTGTAATTTTTCGGGTTTTTTATTTTTATTTTTTTGGGGTATTTTTTGGTAATTTTTTGGTTTTTTATTTGTATTTTTTGGGTATTTTTTTGTAATTTTTTGGGTTTTTTATTTGTATTTTTTGGGCTATTTTTTTGTAATTTTTTGGGTTTTTTATTTTTATTTTTTTGGGGGGTTTCTGTAATTTTTTGGGTTTTTATTTTTATTTTGGGGGTATTTTTTGTAAATTTGGGGTATTTTTTTTTGTAATTTTTTTGGTTTTTATTTTTTTGGGGGATTTTTTTGTAATTTTTGGGTGTTTTTTTTTTTTTTTTTGGTATTTTTGTATTTTTTTTTTGGGGGTTTTTTTTGGTATTTTTTGGTAATTTTTGGTTTTTATTTTTATTTTTTTGGGGTAGTTTTTTTGTAATTTTTCAGGGTTTTTTTTTTTTTTTGGGTATTTTTTGTAATTTTGGGGTATTTTTTTGTAATTTTAGGGAGTTTTTATTTTTTTTTTTGGGTAGTTTTTGTAATTTTTCGGGTTTTTTATTTTTGCTTTACTGGGTATGTTTTTGGAAATTTTTTGGGTCTTTTTTTAATTTTTAGGGTATTTTTTGTAAATTTGGAGTGTTTTTTTGTAATTTTTCAGGTTTTTTATTTTTATTTTTTTGGGGTATTTTTTTGTAATTTTTGGGGTTTTTTATTTTTATTTTTTGGGGTATTTTTTTGTAATTTTTTGGGGTTTTTATTTTTATTTTTTTGGGTATTTTTGTAATTTTTGGTTTTTATTTTTTTTTTTTGGTATTTTTGTAATTTTAGGGTATTTTTTGTAATTTTTTTGGTTTTTTTTTTTGGTATTTTTTTGTAATTTTTTTGTTTTTATTTTTATTTTTTGGGGTATTTTTTTGTAATTTTTTGGGTTTTTTATTTTTATTTTTTTCGGGTATTTTTTTGTAATTTTTCGGGTTTTTTATTTTTATTTTTTTGGGTATATTTTGTAATTTTTTGGTTTTTTATTTGTATTTTTGGGGTATTTTTTTGTAATTTTTTGGGTTCTTATTTTTATTTTTTGAGGTAGTTTTTTTGTAATTTTTCGGTTTTTTATTTTTATTTTTTGGGTATTTTTTGTAATTTTGGGGTTTTTTTTTGTAATTTTTTGGTTTTTTTTTTTGGGGTATTTTTTTGTAATTTTTCGGGTTTTTTATTTTTATTTTTTTGGGTCTTTTTTATTTTTTGGGGTATTTTTTTGTAATTTTTTTGGTTTTTATTTTTATTTTTTGGGTATTTTTTGTAATTTTTTGGGGGTTTTTTTTTTGGTATTTTTTGGTAATTTTTTTTGTTTTTATTTTTATTTTTTTGGGGTAGTTTTTTTGTAATTTTTCGGTTTTTTTATTTGTATTTTTTGGGGTATTTTTTTGTAATTTTTTGGGTTTTTTATTTGTATTTTTTGGGGTATTTTTGTAATTTTTTTGGGTTTTTTTTTGGTATTTTTTGGTAATTTTTTGGTTTTTATTTTTATTTTTTTGGTTTTTTTTTGTAATTTTTTTGGTTTTTTATTTTTTTTTTTTGGGGTATTTTTTTGTAATTTTTTTGGGTTTTTATTTTTATTTTTTTGGGGTAGTTTTTTTGTAATTTTTCGGTTTTTCATTTTTATTTTTTGGGTTTTTTTTGTAAATTTGGGGTGTTTTTTTGTAATTTTTCGGGTTTTTTATTTTTATTTTTTGGGGTATTTTTTTGTAATTTTTTTTTTTTTTTTTTTTGGGGGTATTTTTTGTAATTTTTCGGGATTTTTATTTTTATTTTTTTGGTGTTTTTTGGGGTTTACTGAGGAGAAATTTTTGGTTTTATTTTGGGTTTTGTTGGTATTTTTGGGGTTTTTTTTTTGGTATTTTGGGGGGATTTTTAAGGGGATTTTGGGTGTTTTATGGTGCATTTTTTGGGGATTTTAAGGGGATTTTAAAGGGGATTTTGGGCATTTTACTGTGGATTTTTTGGGGACTTTAAGGGGATTTTTAAGGGGATTTTCGGTGTTTTATGGTGGATTTTATGGGGGAATTTTAAGGGGATTTTATGGTGGAATTTTTGGGATATTTTGGGGGGATTTTAAGGGGATTTTGGGCATTTTACGGTGGATTTTTTGGGGATTTTAAGGGGATTTTTCAGGGCATTTTGGGCATTTTATGGTGGATTTTTTAGGGTATTTTGGGGGGAATTTTAAGGGAATTTTGGGCATTTTACGGTGCATTTTTAAGGGGATTTTAAGGGGATTTTGGGCATTTTACAGTGGATTTTTTGGGCTATTTTGGGGGGATTCTTGAGGGGATTTTGGGTATTTTATTGTGGATTTTTTGGGGATTTTTAGGATAAGGTTTTTTTATTTTTTTGGGATTTTTAAGTGTTTTTAAAGGTTGTTTGGTTTGTGGGGGATTTTAGGGGGATTTTTGGGGTATTTTGGGGGTTTTTTGTGGTGGATTTTTTGGGGATTTTTGGTGGATTTTTGGGGATTTTTGGGGGAATTTTTTTATTTTGGGGATTTTTTGGGAATTTTTTTTTTTGTATTTTGGGGGGATTTTTAAAGGGAATTTTTTTTTTATTTTTTGGGGATTTTTAAGTGGATTTTTTTATTTTTTGGGGATTTTAAGGGGATTTTTGGTGTTTGATGGTGGATTTTATGGGGGATTTTATGGTGGATTTTTGGGGTTTTTTGGTGGATTTTTTGGGGGGATTTTTAAGGGGAAATTTTTTTTTATTTTTTGGGGATTTTTAAGGGGATTTTTAAGGGGAATTTTTTTTTTTTGGGGATTTTAAGGGAATTTTTTTTTTTTGGGGATTTTTGGGGGATTTTTTTATTTTTTGGGGATTTTTTGGGGAATTTTTTTAATTTTTTTGGGGATTTTTGGGGATTTTTGGGATTTTTAAGGGGAATTTTTTTTTTTTTTATTTTTGGGGATTTTTAAGGGGAATTTTTTTATTTTTGGGGATTTTTAAGGGGAATTTTTTTTTTTTTTGGGGATTTTTAAGGGGATTTTTTTTTTTTTTTTTTGGGGATTTTTAAGGGATTTTTGGGGATTTTTAAGGGAATTTTTGGGGGGATTTTTTGGGGATTTTTGGGATTTTTTGGTGGATTTTTTGGGGGGATTTTTTGGGGGATTTTTAAGGGGAATTTTTTTTATTTTTGGGGGATTTTTAAGGGTTTGGGTTTTTTGGGGATTTTTTTGGGGATTTTTTGGGGGATTTTTTGGGAGGTTTTCCCGTGGCTTTGCCTGTGCCCTCACCCTCGGCCTCGCTGGCCTCGCTCTCCTCGGAGCTCAGCTCCAGATCCTCCTCCAGGTCGTGGATCCGCAGCCCCCCGCCCTTGCCCGGCGCCTTCCTCCCCTTCTCCTTCTCCTCCTCCTCCTCGTCCTGGTCCCGCAGCCGCCGCTGCTGCATGATGCTGAAGTGGTTCAGCACCTTGTTCCTCCTGGGGTGGGGGCAAATCCGGGGCTCACAGGGGATTTGGGGGCCTGGGAGGGGATTTGGGGGCGATTTGGGGGAATTTGAGGGGGATTTGAGGGAGTTCAGAGGGGATTTTGGGGCGATTTGGGGGAATTTCGAGGGGTTTGGGGTGGATTTGGGGGAGGTTCAGAGGGGATTTTGGGGGATTTGGGGGAATTTGAGGGGGATTTGAGGGAGTTCAGAGGGGATTTTGGGGCGATTTGGGGGAATTTCGAGGGGTTTGGGGTGGGTTTGGGAAGGTTCAGAGGGGATTTTGGGGATTTGGGGAATTGGGGGGGATTGTGGGGAGGTTCAGGGAGATTTTGGGGATTTTGGGGGTTGGGGTGGATTGGGAGGTTAGGGGATTTGGGGGGATTTGGGGATTGGGGGTGGGGGATTTGGGGGATTTGGGGGATTTTGGGGGGGGATTTGAAGGGGGATTGGGGGGGATTTGGGGGAATTTGGGGTTTGGGGGGTTGGGAGTTCAGAGGGGATTTTGGGGGATTTGAGGGCGGGAGGGGATTTGAATTTGGAATTTGGGGGGATTTGGGGGGATTTGAGGGTTGGGGGAATTGGGGGGATTTGGGGGAGTTCAGAGGGGATTTGGGGGATTTGGGGATTGGGGGGTTGGGGCCTGGGGGGATTGGGGTGATTTGGGGGGGGTTGGGGGATTTGGGGGGAGTTCAGAGGGGTTTGGGGATTTTGGGATGAGGGGGTTTGGGGAGTTCAGAGGATTTGGGGGTTTGGGGGGTTGGAAGGTTCAGAGGGGATTTGGGATTTGGGGATGGGCGGGGGGATTTTGGGGGATTTGGTTTTGGGGGGGATTTGGGGGGGTTTGGGGGGAAATGGGGGGGGATTTGGGGGGGCAGAGGGGATTTTGGGGGGATTTGGGGGAATTTGAGGGCCTGGGAGGGGATTTTGGGGCAATTTGAGGGAATTTGAGGGGGGATTTGGGGGAGTTCAGAGGGGATTTTGGGGGGATTTGGGGGAATTTCGAGGGGTTTGGGGTGGATTTGGGGGAGGTTCAGAGGGGATTTTGGGGGATTTGGGGAATTCTCGAGGGTTTGGGGTGGATTTGGGGGAGGTTCAGAGGGGATTTTGGGGGGGATTTGGGGGAATTTGAGGGGGATTTGGGGGAGTTCAGAGGGGATTTGGGGAGGATTTGAAGGGCTTGGGGGAAATTGAGGAGGTTTGGGGAGGATTTCGGGTGGATTTGGGAAGGTTCCAAAAGGATTTTGGGGGGATTTGGGGGAATTTGAGGGGGATTTGGGGGAGTTCAGAGGGGATTTTGGGGGAATTTCGAGGGGTTTGGGGTGGATTTGGGGAGGTTCCAAAAGGATTTTGGGGCAATTTGAGGGAATTTGAGGGGGATTTGGGGGAGTTCAGAGGGGATTTGGGGGGGATTTGAGGGGGTTTGGGGGAAACTGGGGGGGATTTGGGGGCCTGGGAGGGGATTTGGGGGGGATTTGGGGGAATTTGAGGGGTTTTGGGGGGATTTGGGGGGTTTGGGGGGTTAAGAGGGACTTTTGGGAAGGTTCAGAAAGGATCTGGGGGGATTTGAGGGGTTTGGGGCAAATTGGGGAAGTTTGGGGGGGGGATTTGGGGGTTCAGAGGGAATTTGGGGGGGATCTGAGGGGTTTGGGGTGGATTTGGGGGGATTCTGGGGGGGTTTAGGGGGCTCAGAAAGGATTTGGGGGGATTTCAGGTTTCCCTCATAGATTTTGGGATCCCCCACAGATTTTTGGGGTCCCTCAGGATTTTGGGGTCAGGTTTTTGGGGTCACCTCTCCCACTCCACCTCAGCCGGGTGCAGGGTTGGGGGATCCCGCCAAGATTTGGGTCCTGCCCAAGTTTTAGGATTTCCTCCATGAATTTTGGGGTCCCACCCAAATTTTTGGGGTCCCTGCTCAGGTTTTAGGGTTTCCTCCATGGGATTTGGAGTTTCCCTCATGGGATTTTTAGGGTCCTGCCCAGGATTAGGGTTGGGGGGATTTTGGGGTTCCCCATGGGCTTTAGGGGCTTCCCCCATGAATTTTGGGGTCCTAAAAGGGGGAAAATTTGGGGGGATCCCTGATGGAATTTTGGGTTTCCTTTATAGGATTTTGGGGTCCTGCCCAGAATTAGAGTTGGGGTTTTTGGGGTCCTAAAAGGGGGAAAATCTGGGGGGATCCCTGATGGGATTTTGGGTTTCCCTGAGGGGATTTTGGGGTCCTGCCCAAGATTAGGGTTGGGGTTTTTGGGGTTTGGGGTTTTGGGGTTTCTCCCATAGATTTTAGGGTCCTGCCCAAGTTTTAGGATTTCCCCCATGGGATTTTGGGTTTCCCTTATAGGACTTCGGGGTCCTAAAAGGGGGAAAATTTGGGGGGATCCCTGATGGAATTTTGGGTTTCCTTTATAGGATTTTGGGGTCCTGCCCAAGATCAGGGTTGGGGTTTTTGGGGTTTGGGGTTTTGGGGTTTCTCCCATAGATTTTAGGGTCCTGCCCAAGTTTTAGGATTTCCCCCATGGGATTTTGGGGTCCTGCCCAGGATTAGAGTTGGGCTTTTGGGGTCCTGCATGGGATTTTGGGGTCCTAAAAGGGGGAAAATTTGGGGGGATCCCTGATGGGATTTTGGGTTTCCCTTATAGGATTTTAGGGTCCTAAAAGGGGGAAAATCTGGGGGGATCCCTGATGGGATTTTGGGTTTCCTTTATAGGATTTTGGGTTTCCTTTATAGGATTTTGGGGTCCTGCCCAGGATTAGAGTTGGGCTTTTGGGGTCCTGCATGGGATTTTGGGATCCTAAAAGGGGGAAAATTTGGGGGGATCCTGGATGGGATTTTGAGTGTCTGGGAGGGGATTTTGGGGTCCTGCCCAGGATCAGGGTTTGGGGTTTTGGGGTTTCTCCCATAGATTTTAGGGTCCTGCCCAAGTTTTAGGATTTCCCCCATGGGATTTTGGGTTTCCCTTATAGGACTTTGGGGACCTGCATGGGATTTTGGGATCCTAAAAGGGGGAAAATTTGGGGGATCCCTGATGGGATTTTGGGTTTCCTTTATAGGATTTTGGGGTCCTGCCCAGAATTAGAGTTGGGATTTTGGGGTCCTAAAAGGGGGAAAATCTGGGGGGATCCTGGATGGGATTTTGGGTTTCCCTGATGGGATTTTGGGTTTCCTTTATAGGATTTTGGGGTCCTGCCCAGGATTAGAGTTGGGCTTTTGGGGTCCTGCATGGGATTTTGGGATCCTAAAAGGGGGAAAATCTGGGGGAATCCTGGGTGGGATTTTGAGTGTCCGGGGAGGGGATTTCGGGTTTCCCACCCGAGGTTTTTTGGGGCTGTTGGGGTCGGGTTTTTGGGGTGTTGTGCGGGCTTTGGTTTCGGGGTCACCTCTCCCACTCCTCCTCGGCCTCCTCGGCCGTCAGCGTGCGGTGCCGCGCCAGGGGGGTGAAGTTGAACCAGCTCCTGACCGGGAAGGCCTCGAAGGCGCCGTCGGGGCACTGGGTGAAGATGTAGTAGGAGGCGTTCTCGGTGACGCCGCCCTTCTTCACGCCCCGGAACCTGCCGGAAACACGGGCGGGGTCAGCCCAAAATGTGAGAGGAATCGGCCCAAAAAACCGGAGAGAAATACCCCCAAAACTGACAGAAATCAGCCCAAAATGTGACAGAAATCACCCTCAAAATATGACAGAAATCAGCCCAAAATGTGACAGAAATCACCCTCAAAATATGGCAGAAATCAGCCCAAAACGTGGCAGGAATCAGCCCAAAAAACGGAGAGGAATCACCCCCAAAACATGGCAGGAATCAGCCCAAAAAACGGAGAGAAATACCCCAAAAAATGACAAAAATCAGCCCAAAATGTGACAGAAATCACCCTCAAAATGTGACAGAAATCAGCCCAGAACGTGGCAGGAATCAGCCCCAAAATGTGACGGAAATCATCCCAAAAAAACCACCCAGAATCACCCAAAAGAGAGATGACAGAAATCACCCTAAAATGTGACAGGAATCACCCCAAAAAGACTGAGAGAAATACCCCAAAAACTGACAGAGATCACCCCCAAAAATTCATAGAAATTACCCCAAAATGTGACAGAAATCACCCAAAAAACTGGAGAGAAATATCCCAAAAAATGACAGAGATCACTCCAAAATGTGACAGAAATCAGCCCCAAAACGTGGCAGGAATCAGCCCCAAATGTGACAGAAATCACCCCAAAAAAACCACCCAGAATCACCCAAAAAGAGATGACAGAAATCACCCTAAAATGTGACAGGAATCACCCCAAAAAAACTGAGAGAAATACCCCAAAAAATGACAGAGATCACCTGCAAAGATTCATAGAAATCACCCCAAAAAACCACCCAGAATTGCCCAAAAAAGATGACAGAAATCACCCCAAAAATTGAAAAAAAAACCCAAAATATCCTGAGAGAAACACCCCAGAACCTGCTGGAAACAGCGGCGGGGTCACCCCAAAATGTGACAGAAATCATCCCAAAAAACCTGAGAGAAATATCCCAAAAACTGACAGAGATCACCCCCAAAAATTCATAGAAATCACCCCAAAATGTGACAGAAATCACCCAAAAAACTGGAGAGAAATATCCCAAAAACTGACAGAGATCACCCCCAAAAATTCATAGAAATTACCCCAAAATGTGACAGAAATCACCCAAAAAAACCACCCAGAATCACCCAAAAGAGATGACAGAAATCCCCCCAAAAAACCTGAGAGAAATACCCCAAAAAATGACAGAGATCACCCCCAAAAATTCATAGAAATCACCCCAAAATGTGACAGAAATCAGCCCCAAAACGTGGCAGGAATCAGCCCAAAATGTGACAGAAATCACCCCAAAAAAACCACCCAGAATCACCCAAAAAGAGATGACAGAAATCACCCTAAAATGTGACAGGAATCACCCCAAAAAAACTGAGAGAAATACCCCAAAAAATGACAGAGATCACCTGCAAAGATTCATAGAAATCACCCCAAAAAACCACCCAGAATTGCCCAAAAAAGATGACAGAAATCACCCCAAAAATTTGAGAAAAATACTCCAAAAATCCTGAGAGAAACACCCCAGAACCTGCTGGAAACAGCGGCGGGGTCACCCCAAAATGTGACAGAAATCATCCCAAAAAAACCTGAGAGAAATATCCCAAAAACTGACAGAGATCACCCCCAAAAATTCATAGAAATCACCCCAAAATGTGACAGAAATCACCCAAAAAACTGGAGAGAAATATCCCAAAAACTGACAGAGATCACCCCCAAAAATTCATAGAAATTACCCCAAAATGTGACAGAAATCACCCAAAAAAACCACCCAGAATCACCCAAAAGAGATGACAGAAATCCCCCCAAAAAACCTGAGAGAAATACCCCAAAAAATGACAGAAATCACCCCCAAAAATTCATACAAATTACCCCAAAATGTGACAGAAATCAGCCCAAAAAAACCCCAAAATCCCAAATCCTAAACCCCAAAAATCCCAAACCCTAAATCCCAAACCCCAAATCCTAAATCCCAATCCCTAAAAACCCCAAACCCCAAAATCCTCCCCGCCCCAGACCCCAACCCCAACCACCTCCCCCCAAAACCCAAATCCCACACCCCAAACCCCAAACCCCACACCCCAAAACCCCAAATCCCACCCCCAAAACCCCAAATCCCAAACCCCAAATCCCACACCCCAAAACCCCAAATCCCACACCCCAAAACCCCAAATCCCACACCCCAAACCCCAAATCCCACACCCCAAAAACCCCAAATCCAACACCCCAAGAACCCCAAATCCCACACCCCAAGAACCCCAAATCCCACCCCCCAAAACCCCAAACCCCAAACCCCCAAAACCCCAAATCCCAAACCCCAAATCCCACCCCCCAAAAACCCCAAATCCCACAGCCCAAAAACCCCAAATCGCACACCCCAAAAACCCCAAATCCCAAACCCCAAATCCCCCAAACCCCAAATCCCACACCCCACAAACCCCAAATCGCACACCCAAAAAACCCCACACCCCAAAAACCCCAAATCCCACACCCCAAACCCCAAATCCCCCACCCCAAACCCGACCTCCTGCCCCCTTTGCCATTGACCCTGAGCAGCCAGGGCTGATCCTGGGCCCGGAATTCCCACAGGACAATTTCGGATTTCCCCAAACCCCAAACTCCAAATCCTGCTCATTTCTCACCCCAAACCCCCAAATCCTAAATCCCAAACCCCAAATCCCCCACCCCAAAAACCCCAAAAGGCACCTCCTGCCCCCTTTGCCGTTGACCCTGAGCAGCCAGGGCTGATCCTCGGCCCGGAATTCCCGCAGGACGATCCCGAATTTTTTCCTCCGCGCTTCCTCGCGCAGCCGCCGGTGGAACTCGCTCCCCGCGCCCGACTCGGGCAGCTCCTCCTCGGCGTAGATGCGCTTGTTGCTCATGTCCCGCTCCATCCGAGCCTGAAAGGGGCAGGGATCCTAAATCCCCGAGGTTCTAAAACCCCTGATCCCAAATCCCCGAGGTCCCAAACCCCTGCCCAATCCCAAAGGCCCAACCCCCCCCAAATCCACTCTTAAATCCCCTGACCCCAAATCCGGATCCCAAAGGATCCACACGGCCCCAAATTCTGACCGATCCTAAATCCCTGAGGTTTTAAACCCTCTGATCCTAAATCCCCGAGGTCCCGAACCCCCTGATCCTAAATCCCCGAGGTTCTAAACCCTCTGATCCTAAATCCCTGAGGTTCTGAACCCCCCGATCCCAAATCCCCGAGGTCCCGAACCCCCTGATCCTAAATCCCCGAGGTCCCAAACCCCTGATCCCAAATCCCCGAGGTCCCAAACCCCCTGATCCTAAATCCCCAAGGTCCCAAAGCCCCTGATCCTAAATCCCCGAGGTCCCAAACCCCCGATCCTAAATCCCCGAGGTCCCAAACCCCCTGATCCCAAATCCCGAAGATCCTGAATCCCCCGGACCTGAATCTGGATCCCAATGGATCCATGAGGACCCAAATTCTGACTGGATACAGGTCCAGCTCCTGATCCCAAATCCCCGAGGTTCTAAACCCCCTGATCCCAAATCCCCGAGGTCCCAAACCCCCCAATCCCAAATCCCAAAGATCCCAAAGCCCCTGATCCCAAATTTGGATCCCAAAAGATCCCCCCAGTCCCTATCGCTGCTTGGTGTGGATTCGTTTGTTGCTCATGTCCCGCTCCATCCGAGCCTGAAAGGGGTAGGGATCCTAAATCCCCGAGGTTCTAAACCCTCTGATCCTAAATCCCTGAGGTTCTGAACCCCTGATCCCAAATCCCAAAGGTCCCAAACCCCCCAATCCCAAATCCCGAAGATCCTGAATCCCCCGGACCTGAATCTGGATCCCAATGAATCCATGAGGACCCAAATTCTGACTGGATACAGGTCCAGGTCCTGATCCTAAATCCCCGAGGTCCCAAACCCCCTGATCCTAAATCCCTGAGGTTCTGAACCCCCTGATCCCAAATCCCTGAGGTTCTAAACCCCCTGATCCTAAATCCCCGAGGTTCTAAACCCCTGATCCCAAATCTCCGAGGTTCCCAAAACCCCCGGATCCCAAATCCCAAAGGTCCCAAACCCCGATCCCAAATCTCAGAGCTCTTAAATCCCCTGACCCCAAATCCGGATCCCAAAGGATCCACACGGCCCCAAATTCTGACCGATCCTAAATCCCTGAGGTTTTAAACCCTCTGATCCTAAATCCCCGAGGTCCCGAACCCCCGATCCCAAATCCCCGAGGTTCTGAACCCCCTGATCCTAAATCCCTGAGGTCCCAAACCCCTGATCCTAAATCCCCGAGGTCCTAAACCCCCTGGTCCCAAACCCCCTTGGCTCACTCACCTGTGCCCAGGTGCTCAGGGATCTGGGATGTTCCTAAACCCCCTGGGCTCACCTGTGCTCAGGGATTTGGGATGTTCCTAAACCCCCTGGGCTCACCCACCTGTGCTCAGGGATTTGGGATGTTCCTAAATCCCTTGGCTCACCTGTGCTCAGGGATTTGGGATGTTCCCAAACCCCCTGGGCTCACCTGTGCTCAGGGATTTGGGATGTTCCTAAATCCCTTGGCTCACCTGTGCTCAGGGATTTGGGATTTGGGATGTTCCCAAACCCCCTGGGCTCACCCACCTGTGCTCAGGGATTTGGGATGTTCCTAAATCCCTTGGCTCACCTGTGCTCAGGATTGCTCAGGGATTTGGGATGTTCCCAACACCCCTGGGCTCACCTGTGCTCAGGGATTTGGGATGTTCCTAAATCCCTTGGCTCACCTGTGCTCAGGGATTTGGGATTTGGGATGTTCCCAAACCCCCTGGGCTCACCTGTGCTCAGGGATTTGGGATTTGGGATGTTCCCAAACCCCTTGGGCTCACCTGTGCTCAGGGATTTGGGATTTGGGATGTTCCCAAACCCCCTGGGCTCACCTGTGCTCAGGGATTTGGGATTTGGGATGTTCCCAAACCCCTTGGGCTCACCTGTGCTCAGGGATTTGGGATTTGGGATATTCCCAAACCCCCTGGGCTCACCTGTGCCCAGGTGCTCAGGCTCACTCTGTCGGCGCTGTTGAAGGCCATGATGTTGTAGCGCTTTGGGGTGTTCCTGAGGAAACCCCAAATCCTGAACCCCAAATCGCAAATCCCCCCGTTTCTACCCCAATTCCCCCCAGGACCCCAAATCCCCCAAACCCGAAACCCCAAATCCCCCAAATCCCAAACCCCAAACCCCAAACCCCAAACCCCAAATCCCAAACCCCAAACCCCAAACCCCAAACCCCAAATCCCAAACCCCCAAACCCCCAAACCCCAAACCCCCAAACCCCCAAATCCCAAACCCCAAACCCCGAACCCCAAACCCCAAACCCCAATCCCCCAAACCCCAAACCCCCAAACCCCAAATCCCAAACCCCCAAATCCCAAACCCCAAACCCCAACCCCCAAACCCCAAACCCCCAAACCCCAAACCCAAATCCCCCTGAAATCCCCCAAACCCCAAACCCCAAATCCCAAACCCCAAATCCCCCAAACCCCAAACCCCAAACCCCAAACCCCAAATCCCCAAACCCCCAACCCCCACCCCAAACCCCAAACCCCAAATCCCCAAAACCCCAGACCCCAAACCCCAAACCCCAAATCCCCAAACCCCAAACCCCAAATCCCAAACCCCCAAACCCCAAACCCCAAATCCCAAATCCCAAACCCCCCAAACCCCAAACGCCAAACCCCCAAATCCCCCAAACCCCCAAACCCCAAACCCCAAATCCCAAACCCCAAACCCCAAATCCCCCTGAAATCCCCCAAACCCTGAACCCCAAACCCCAAATCCCCCCAAACCCCAAACCCCAAATCCCAAACCCCCAAACCCCCAAACCCCAAATCCCCCAAATCCCAAACCCCAAATCCCAAACCCCAAATCCCCCAGGACCCCAAACCCTGAACCCCAAACCCCAAATCCCCCCAGGACCCCAAACCCCAAACCCCAAACCCCAAATCCCCTTAGGCCCCAAACCCCAAATCCCAAACCCCAAATCCCCCCAGGACCCCAAACCCCAAATCCCAAACCCCAAATCCCCCAAATCCCCAAACCCCGAACCCCAAATCCCCCAAACCCCAAACCCCAAACCTGGGCCCCCAAACCCCACCCCCAAACCCCAAACCCCCAAACCCCAAACCCCAAACCCCCCAAACCCCAAATCCCAAACCCCAAACCCCAAACCCCAAACCCCCAAATCCCCCAAGGCCCCCAAATCCATGGCCCCCAAACCCCGGGCCCCCAAACCCCAAACCCCAAATCCCCCAAACCCCAAATCCCAAACCCCCCAAACCCCAAACCCCCCAAACCCCAAATCCCAAACCCCAAACCCCAAATCCCCCAAATCCCCCAAATCCCCCGCACTCACCTGGGCACCCTGACCACGTACTCGGACACCACCTGGGAGCTGCTGCCCTGCGGCACCGGGGCACTGGGGGGCTGCGGGGATTGGGGGGGATTTTGGGGGAATTTTAGGGGATTTTGGGAGTTCCTGAGGGGATTTGGGGGGTCCCTGAGGGATTTTGGGGGAATTTTAGGGGATTTTGGGAGTTCCTGAGGGGAATTTGGGGGGTCCCTGAGGGGGTTTGGGGGATTCTGGGGGATTAGGGGGGATTTAGGGGAGATTTGGGGGATTTTGTGGGGTCCTGAGGAGGTTTTGGGGGGATTTTAGGGGGTCTGGGGGGGGGATTTGGGGGGGGGTCCTGAGGGGATTTTGGGGGTCCTGAGGGGGTTTGGGGAATTTGGGGGATTCTGGGGGGTCCTGGGGGAAGTTTAGGGGATTTAGGGGAGATTTGGGGGATTTTGGGGGGTCCTGAGGGGGTTTGGGGGATTTGGGGGATTCTGGGGGGTCCTGGGGATTTTGGGGGGTTTAGGGAGATTTTGGGGGATTTTTGTGGGGTCTGAGGGGGTTTGGGGGATTGGGGATTTGGGGGGTCCTGGGGGATTTTGGGGGGTCCTGAGGGGTTTTGGGGGGGATTTGGGGGAATTTGAGGGATTTTGGGGGTCCTGAGGGGGTTTTGGGGGGATTTTGGGGGGGTCCTGGGGGGGTAGGGGAAGATTTAGGGGATTTGGGGGGGATTTGAGGGGATTTGGGGGTCATCAGGGGGATTCTGGGGGGTCCTGGGGTTTAGGGGGGATTGGGGATTTTGGGGGATTTGGGGATTTTGGGGGGTCCTGAGGGGTTTTGCGGTCCTGGGGGTGGTCCTGGGGGATTTGGGGGGTCCCTGAGGGGGGTGTTTGGGATTTTGGGCTGGGGTTGGGGGGTCTGGGGGTTTGGGGTTTGGGGATGATTGGGGGTTGGGGGGTTTTGGGGGCTGGGGGGTTTTGGGGGGTTTTGGGGGTCCTGAGGAGGTCTGGGAGGGATTTGGGGGGTCCTGAGAGGATTTTGGGGGTCCCAGAGGGGGTCCTGAGGGGTTTAGAGTAGATTTAGGGGATTTTTGGGGGGTCCCTGAGGGGATTTTGGGGGGTCGGGGGTTTTTGGGATCTCACACGCGCCTCTGGGGGGTGGGGGGGGGGGTCTCGGGGGTCGCACCCCCACGGCTGGGGGGGGGGGGGGGGGGGGGGGGGGGGGAAATCAGGGTTTGGGGCCCCCCAAAACCCTCACAGAGACCCCCCAAAATCCCCCAAAGCCCTCAGGACCCTCCAAATCCCTCAGAGGGACCCCCAGGACCCCCTCAGGACCCCCCAAATCCCCTCAGGAACCCCCGCGCCCCTGAAATCCCCTCAGGAACCCCAAAATCCCCTCAGGAGCCCCCCAAATCCCCTCAGGAGCCCCCAAACCCCCTCAAATCCCCTCAGGCCCCCCCGCGCCACTTCCCCTCAGGACCCTCCAAACCCCTCAGAGCGACCCCCAAACCCCCTCAAATCCCCCCAAAACCCCTCAAATCCCTCAGAGCGACCCCTCAGGACCCCCCAAATCCCCACCCAAATCCCCCAAAATTCCCCAAAATTCCCCAAAATTCCCCCAAATCCCCCCCGGCCCCTCCCCCGCTCCCACCGCTCGCTCCGGCTCTGCTTCCCGCCGGAACCGGAAGCCGGCCTCACGTGACCGGAACTGACGCGCGGAGCGCAGCCCGCGTGACCGGAAGTGGCGCGGGGGCGTCGCCATAGCAACCACTGAGGCCTGGTCTCGAAATTGCCCAAATTTACCCCCAATAAAGCTCAAAAATCGCCCCAAATTATCCCAAAACCGCCTCAAATCACCTCAAAACTGCCCAAATACCATAAAAGGCCCCCAAACCTTCATTTTTCACTCCAAGTCCGCATTTTCCACCTCAAGTTCTTCCTTTTTCACGTCGAATCCTTCTCTCTCATCCCAAATTTTGCATTTTTTCCCTCATTTCCCGTCCCCAAAACCCCAATTATTGATTAACCTCCAAAACGCCCTGAATTTCTGCCAAAATTGGATTTTTTCCACCCCCCCCCAAAAGCCCTTCGGCTCCCCAAAAAGACTAAATTTTAAGTTTCCCTCAAAAATCGGAGTTTCCTCTCCCAAAATCAAGATTTTCCCCCCAAAATTTGAGTTTTCACCGCAAAAATCAAGATTTTGTTTTCCCCCAAACTTTGTTTTCCCCCAACATTTTTTTTACCCAAAAAAATCAAGGTTTTTATCCCCAAAATCAATTTGTTTCCCCCAAAAATTTGGGTTTTCCCTCTCAATGTTTTTTCCCCCAGAATTGATTTTTTCCCCCTCAAAATCAGAAATTCTTTCCCCCAAATTTTGGGGCTTTTTTCCCAAAAATTTGGGATTTTTCTCCCCAAAAATTGGATTTTTTCCCCCCAAAATTTGGGCCTTTTTTACCCCAAAAATTGGACATTTTTTTCCCCCCAAAATAACATTTTTCCCCCCAAAATTTGAGATTTTTTCCCCCCAAAACTGCATTTTCCCCAAAAAAATTTGGGTTTTTCTCTCCCAAAATCACATTTTTCCCCCCCCAAAAAATTTGGGTTTTTCTGCCCTCAAACTTGGATTTTTCTCCCCCAAAATTTGGATTTTTTCCCCCCAATTTTCCCCTCAAAATTTCAATTTTTTTCCCCCCAAAATTCTTTTTTCCCCAAAATTTTTTTTTTCCCCTAATTTTCATTTCCCCCCAAAATTTGGATTTTTCCCCCAAAATTTGGATTTTTGCCCCCAAAATTTCGATTTTTTTCCCCCCTAAATTTCAATTTTTTTCCCCCCAAAATTTGGATTTTTCCCCCCCAAAATTTGGATTTTTCCCCCCCAAAATTTTGATTTTTCCCCCCTAAATTTCAATTTTCCCCCCAAAATTTCGATTTTTTCCCCCCAAAATTTGGATTTTTTCCCCCCAAAATTTGGATTTTTTCCCCCCTAAATTTCGATTTTTTCCCCCCTAAATTTCGATTTTTTCCCCCCAAAATTTCGATTTTTTCCCCCCAAAATTTGGATTTTTTCCCCCCAAAATTTGGATTTTTTCCCCAAAATTCCGATTTTTTCCCCCCCAAATTTAGATTTTTTCCCCCCAAATTTTCAATTTTTTCCCCCCAAAATTTGGATTTTTCCCCCCCAAAATTTGGATTTTTCCCCCCCAAAATTTCGATTTTTTCCCCCCTAAATTTCAATTCTTTTCCCCCCAAAATTTCGATTTTTTTCCCCCCAAAATTTCGATTTTTTTTCCCCCAAAATTTGAGATTTTTTCCCCCCAAAATTTCGATTTTTTCCCCCCAAAATTTCGATTTTTTCCCCCCAAAATTGGATTTTTCCCCCCGAGCCGGGCCGGTTTTTATTCCGTTTATTTGTGAAGTTAAAAACAAGCGGTAAAAAGTAAAACTTCTTCTCGTCGGGCGCCCATCTCCAGAACCTTCCAGAACCTTCCGGAGCCTTCCGGAAACGACACGGACACGGCAAAGGGGGGGGGGGGGGGGGGGGGGGGGGGGGGGAACCCCAAAGGGGGAATTTGGGGGCGGGGACCCCTGAGGGGATTTGGGGAGATTTTGGGGGTCCCGGGGGGGGTTTGGGGGGTCCTGAGGGGTCCCCAAGGGGGATTTGGGGGGTCCCAGGGGGAATTTGGGGAGATTTTGGGGGTCCTGAGGGGATTTTGGGGGGTCCCCAAGGGGGATTTGGGGGATTTTGGGGGGTCCTGAGGGGATTTGAGGGGATTTGGGAACCCCAAGTGGAGATTTGGGGGGAATTTGGGGGGTCCTGAGGGAATTTGGGGAGATTTTGGGGGGTCCCAGGGGATTTGGGGGTCCTGGGGGCCCCAAGTGGGAGGGGGTGGGGGGAATTGGGACCCCTGGGGAATCTGGGGAGATTTGGGGGGGTCCCAGGGATTTGGGGGTCCTGGGGGTCCCCAAGTGGGATTTTGGGGGATTTTGGGGGTCTGGGGGGATTGGGGGACCCCTTGGGAGATTTTTGGGGGTCCAGGGGGCTTGAGGGGATTTGGGGACCCCAAGAGTGGAGGGGGGTCCTGGGGGGGTCCCAGGGGATTTGGGGGGATTTTGGGGGGTCCTGAGGGAATTTGGGGAGATTTTGGGGGGGTCCCAGGGGATCTGGGGGGTCCCCAAGGGGGATTTGGGGGGTCCTGGGGGTCCCCAGAAGTGGGAGGAAGGGGGGTCGGGGGCCCAAGTGGAGGGGAGATTTTGGGGGTCTGGGGGGACCCCTTGGGAGATTTGGGGCGGGTTGGGGGATGGGACCCCAAGGGGAAGTGGGGGGTCTGGGGGCCCCAGGGGGAGGGGGTTTGGGGGCCAGGGGATTTGAGGGGATTTGGGAACCCCAAGTGGGGATTTGGGGGAACGGGGGTCCTGGGGGTCCCAGGTGGATTGGGGACCCCTCGGGAGATTTTGGGGGTCCCAGGGGTGGGGGGGTTGAGGGGTCCCCAGGAGGGATTTGGGGGGTCCCAGGTGGATGTGGGGGTCCCCAAGTGGGGTTTGGGGGGAATTGGGACCCCCTGAGGGAATTTGGGGAGATTCTGGGGGGGTCCCAGGGGATTTGGGGGGTCCTGGGGGGTTCCCAAGTGGGATTTGGGGAGATTTTGGGGGTCCTGAGGGGATTTGGGGACCCCTTGGGAGATTTTGGGGGGTCCCAGGGTTGGGGGATTTGGGGACCCCAAGGGATTTGGGGTTGAGCCCAAGGGGGGTGGGGCCCAGGATGGGGTTTGGAACCCCAAGTGGGGATTTGGGGGGAATTTGGGGGGTCCTGGGGGGTCCCAGGTGGAATTTGGGGACCCCTCGGGAGATTTTGGGGGTCCCAGGGGGGTTTGGGGGTCCTGAGGGGTCCCCAGGAGGGATTTGGGGGGTCCCAGGTGGGATTTGGGGGTCCCCAAGTGGGATTTGGGGGGAATTGGGACCCCCTGAGGGAATTTGGGGAGATCTGGGGGTTGGGGAGGGGGGATCGGGGGGTCCCCCAAGTGGGGATTTGGGGGATTTTGGGGGTCCTGAGGGGATTTGGGGACCCCTTGGGAGATTTTGGGGGGTCCCAGGGGGTTTGAGGGGATTTGGGGACCCCAAGTGGGGATTTGGGGGGTCCTGGGGGTCCCCAAGGGGATTTGGGGAGAATTTGGGGGGTCCCAGGGATTTGGGGGATTTTGGGGGTCCCCAGGTGGGATTTGGGGGTCCCAGGGGATTTGGGGGTCCTGGGGGGTCCCCAAGTGGGATTTGGGGGATTTTGGGGGTCCTGAGGGGATTTGGGGACCCCTTGGGAGATTTTGGGGGGGTCCCAGGGGGGCTTTGAGGGGATTTGGGGACCCCAAGGGGGATTTGGGGGTTTTGGGGGTCCCCAGGGGGGTTTGGGGGATTTGGGGGGTCCCAGGTGGGGATTTGGGGGTCCCCAAGTGGGATTTGGGGGGAATTGGGACCCCCTGAGGGAATTTGGGGGGATTTTGGGGGTCCCTGGGGGATTTGGGGGGTCCTGAGGGAGATTTTAGGGGATTTGGGGGAATTTGGGGGTCCCAGGTGGGACTTGGGGGGTCCTGGGGGGGTCCCCAAGGGGGATTTGGGGGGATTTTGGGGGTCCCAGGGGATTTGGGGGATTTGGGAACCCCAAGTGGGAACCGGGGGAATTTGGGGGGTCCTGGGGGGTCCCAGGTGGGATTTGAGGGATTTTGGGGGTCCCCAGGTGGGATTTGGGGGGTCCCAGGGGATTTGGGGGTCCTGAGGGGTCCCCAAGTGGGATTTGGGGGACTTTTGGGGGTTCCCGGGGGATTCTGGGGGGTCTCCAAGTGGGATTTGGGGACCCCAAGTGGGGATTTGGGGGTCCCTGGGGGTCCAGGGGATTTGGGGGGATTTTGGGGGTCCTGAGGGGTCCCCAAGGGGGGATTGGGGGATTTTGGGGGTCCCGGGGGGATTTGGGGACCCCCTGGGAGATTTTGGGGGGAATTTGGGGGATTTTGGGGGGTCCGAGGGGTCCCCAAGTGGGATTTGGGGAGATTTTGGGGGGTCCTGAGGGGGATTTGGGGGAATTTGGGGGTCCCAGGGGGATTTGGGGGGAATTTGGGGGCTCCTGAAGGGGATTTGGGGACCCCAAGAGGGATTTGGGGGGAGTCCCAGGCGATTTGGGGACCCCCCCAGGGAAATTTTGGGACCCCAGGGGGATTTTTGGGGGGGGATTTTTGGGGGGGATCCCAGGAAAATTGGGGGAAATTTGGGGGGGGGTCCTGGGAGGGGTCCCAAGGGGATTTGGGGGACCCCCTGGAAGATTTTGGGGGAGTTTTGGGGCTCCCCAAGTGGGATTTGGGGGATTTTGGGGGGGGGGTCCCAGGGGATTTGGGGACCCCCACAGGGTGAATTTGGGGGGTCCTGGGGGGGAATTTGGGGGTCCCCAAGAGGAATTTTTGGGGGGGGGGGGTCCCCAGTGGCTCCCAGGAATGTTCCATTGGCTCCGGGGAATGGATTTGGGATTTTTGGGGGAATTTTTTGGGGGGTGCCCCCCCCCTCCGGCCGCTCCCATAAAACAAAAGGGGGGGGGTGGGGGAGGGGTCACAGATGGGGGAGGGGTCACTGAGCCTGTGGGGGAGGGGGGAAAATGGGGGGGGGGGGGGGGGACCCCAAAAATCCCCTGGGGGAATTTGGGGGTCCCGGGGGGGATTTTGGGGGTTTTTGGGGGGCATTTTTGGGGTTTTTGGGGTTTTTTTAAGGGGGGATTTCTGGGGATTTTTTGGGGGGCATTTTTGGGGTTTTTTTGGGCATTTTTGGGTTTTTTTTTGGTTTTTTTTGGGGGGGATTTTTGGGGTTTTTTGGGGCATTTTGGGGCTTTTTAGGAGGGGATTTTGGGGTTTTTTGGCATTTTTGGGGTTTTTGGGGGTGGTATTTCTGGGGTATTTTTGGAGTTGTTTTTGGGGTAGTTCTGGGGTATTTTGGGGTAATTCTGGGGGTATTTTCAAGCGATTTTTTTGGGGTATTTTCAGGATATTTTGGGGTCCCTTACCTGGGGGGGTCTGGGCTATTTCTGGGCGATTTTTTGGGGTATTTTCAGGGTTTTTTGGGGTATTTTGGGATATTTCAGGTTTCCCTTACCTGCTGTCCCTGCTGGGCGGGCGGGGGGGGTTTGGGGCTGGTTTTGGGGTAATTTTTGAGGGATTTTTTGGGGGATTTTTTGGGGGATTTTTTGGGTTATTTTCAGGGTGTTTTGGGATATTTCGGGGTTCCCTTACCTGCTGTCCCTGCTGGGCAGGCAGGGGGGTCTGGGGCTGGTTTTGGGGTGATTTTTGGGATATTTTTTGGGGGATTTTCAGGTGATTTTGTGGTTCCCTTACCTGCTGTCCCTGCTGGGCGGGCGGGGGGTTCGGGCGGGTTTTGGGGTGATTTTTGGGATATTTTTGGGGGATTTTCAGGTGATTTTGTGGTTCCCTTACCTGCTGTCCCTGCTGGGCAGGCAGGGGGGTTTGGGGCCGGTTTTGGGGTGATTTTTGAGGGATTTTTTGGGGGGTTTTTTGGGTTATTTTCAGGGGTTTTTGGGATATTTTGTGATTCCCTTACCTGCTGTCCCTGCTGGGCAGGCAGGGGGGTTTGGGGCTGATTTTGGGCTATTTTTTGGGATATTTTTTGGGGGATTTTCAGGTTATTTCGGGGTTCCCTTACCTGCTGTCCCTGCTGGGCGGGCAGGGGGGTTTGGGGCCGGTTTTGGGGTGATTTTTGGGATATTTTTTGGGGGATTTTCAGGTGATTTTGTGGTTCCCTTACCTGCTGTCCCTGCTGGGCGGGCAGAGGGGGTTTGGGGCCGGTTTTGGGGTGATTTTTGGGGGATTTTTTGGGGGGTTTTTTGGGTTATTTTCAGGGGTTTTTGGGATATTTTGTGATTCCCTTACCTGCTGTCCCTGCTGGGCAGGCAGGGGAGTTATAAAGGGGTTTTGGGGTGATTTTTGGGAATATTTTTTGGGGGATTTTCAGGTGATTTTGTGGTTCCCTTACCTGCTGTCCCTGCTGGGCAGGGGGTAGGGGAGTCTGGGGCCGGTTTTGGGTAATTTTTGGGATATTTTTTGGGGGATTTTCAGGTGATTTCAGGTGTCCCTTACCTGCTGTCCCTGCTGGGTGGGGGGGGGTTTGGGGCCGGTTTTTGGGTGATTTTTGGGATATTTTTTGGGGGATTTTTTGGGGTGATTTTTGGGATATTTTTTGGGGGATTTTCAGGTGATTTCAGGTGTCCCTTACCTGCTGTCCCTGCTGGGCAGGCAGGGGGGTTTGGGGCCGGTTTTGGGGTGATTTTGGGAGATTTTTGGGGGATTTTTTGGGGTGATTTTTGGGATATTTTTTGGGGAATTTTCAGGTGATTTCGAGGTTCCCTTACCTGCTGTCCCTGCTGGGCGGGCGGGGGCAGTTTGGGGCTGGTTTTGGGGTAATTTTTGGGATATTTTTGGGGGGATTTTCAGGCTATTTCGGCTTTCGACCTTCCCTGCTCCCTGCTGGCCTGGGCGGGGGTTTGGGGGCCGGTTTTTAGGGGTAATTTTGGGATATTTTTTGGGGGATTTTCAGGTGATTTTGTGGTTCCCTTACCGGCTGTCCCTGCTGGGCAGGCAGGGGGGTTTGGGGCCGGTTTTGGGGTGATTTTTGGGATATTTTTTGGGGGATTTTCAGGTGATTTCAGGTGTCCCTTACCTGCTGTCCCTGCTGGGTGGGCAGAGGGGTTTGGGGCCGGGTTTGGGGTGATTTTGGGATATTTTTTGGGGGATTTTCAGGTGATTTCAGGTGTCCCTTACCTGCTGTCCCTGCTGGGCGGGCTGGGCCGGGGCCTCGGGGCGGCGGGGTCTCCCAAGGGCCCGCCCGC
Organism: Camarhynchus parvulus; assembly: GCF_901933205.1. NCBI lineage: Eukaryota > Metazoa > Chordata > Aves > Passeriformes > Thraupidae > Camarhynchus > Camarhynchus parvulus. The sequence continues at coordinate 58,169 of NW_022148053.1, forward strand.
CTGGGGGTGCCACACTGGCGTTCAAGACCCCTAAGGCAGCTGTAGTCGGGGCGGGGGGCGGGGGACCCCGGGCCCCGAGGCCACCTGGGCGGCTGGGGGGACACGGGGGGGAGGGGTCAGCACCCCAAAATCACCGGGGGGGGGTCAGGACCCCGAAATCACCGGGGGGGTTGGGGGGAGGGGTCAGGACCCCAAAATTCCCCCAGATTGGGGGTTCAGGGTCCCAAAATTGACCCCAGGTTGGGATTTGGGGGGTCAGGACCCCAAAACCCCCCCAGATTGGGAGTTCAGGGTCCCAAAACTGCCCCCAGGTTGGGGTCAGGACCCCAAATCACCCGGGGGGGGTTTGGGGGCGGTCAGGACCCCAAAACCTCCCCAAATTGGGGGGGTCAGGTTCCCAAAAAATGACCCCAGGGTGGGCTCAAGACCCCAAAACCCTCCCAGGTTTGGGTTGGGGAGGGGTCAGCACCCCAAAATCATCGGGGGGGGGTTTGGGGGGGGGTCAGGACCCCAAAATTCCCCCAGATTGGGGGTTCAGGGTCCCAAAAATGATCCCAGGGTGGGATTTGGGGGGTTCAAGACCCCAAAATCACCGGGGTGGGATTTGGGGAGGGGGGTCAGGACCCCAAAATTCCCCCAGATTGGGGGGTCAGGGCCCCAAAAATGACCCCAGGGTGGGCTCAGGACCCCAAAACCCTCCCAGGTTTGGGTTGGGGAGGGGTCAGCACCCCAAAATCACCGGGGGGGGGTTTGGGGGGGTCAGGACCCCAAAACCGCCCCAGATTGGGGGGTCAGGACCCCAAAAAACGACCCCAGGGTGGGATTTGGGGGGATCAGGACCCCAAAAACCGCCCCAAATTTGGGGGTCAGGGTCCCAAAACCACCCCCAGGTTGGGGTCAGGACCCCAAAATCACCGGGGGGGGGTTTGGGGAGGGGGTTCAGGACCCCAAAACCGCCCCAGATTGGGGGGTCAGGGTCCCAAAAATGATCCCAGGTTGGGATTTGGGGGGGTCAGGACCCCAAAAACCCCCCCAGGGTGGGATTTGGGGGGTTCAAGACCCCAAAATCACCAGGGTGGGATTTGGGGAGGGTTCAGGACCCCAAAATCACCGGGGTGGGATTTGGGGAGGGGGTTCAGGACCCCAAAACCGCCCCAGATTGGGGGGTCAGGTTCCCAAAAATGATCCCAGGTTGGGATTTGGGGGGGTCAGGACCCAAACCCCCCCAGATTGGGATCTATGGGGGACTCAGCACCCCAAAATCATCGGGGTGGATTTGGGGGGCCCAGGACCCCAAAAACTGCCCCAGATTGGGGGTTCAGGGTCCCAAAATTGACCCCAGGGTGGGGTCAGGACCCCAAAATCACCAAAGTGGGATTTGGGGGAGGCGGTTGGGATTTTTGGGGAGGGGGGGGGGAGTTGGGAGGGGTTTGTGGGGAGTTGAGAGGGATTTGGGATTTTTAGGGGGAAATTTGGCGGTTTTTGGGGGGAATTGGGGTTTTTGGGGAGGGATTTTGGGGTTTTTGGGGTTTGGGAAGGTTTCAGGGGGAATTTGGGGTTTTTGAGGAGGGATTTTGGGATTTTGGGTGGGATTTGGGGGGATTCTGGGGATTTTGGGGTGTTGGGAAGGGTTTGGAGGGGGATTTGGGGATTTTTGGGGGGGATTTTTCGGGGTTTGGAGGGGATTTTGGGGGGGAATTTTAGGGGGATTTTTTGGGGGGATTTTGAGGGGGATTTTGGGGGAGGTTTCGGGGGATTTTTGGGGGGATTTTGGGGTTTCAGGAAGGTTTTTTTGGGGGGTTTTACCTTGTTTTTTGTAATATTCCTCCCAGGCCTTGGTGTAGTCCTGCTGCGGGGGGGCCCCCGGCTGCTGCGGCTGCTGGCCTGGGGGGCAAATTTGGGGGGTCAAGGGGCAAATTTGGGGGGTCAAGGAGCAGATATGGGGTCCCCGGGGGCAGATTTGGGGTCCCCAGGGGCAAATTTTGGGGTCAAGGGGCAAATTTGGGGGGTCAAGGAGCAGATATGGGGTCCCCGGGGGCAGATTTGGGGTCCCCGGGGGCAGATTTGGGGTCCCCAAGGGCAGATTTGGGGTGAATTTTGGGGTGAAATTCGGGATGAAATTTGGGCTGGATTTTGGGGTGAATTTTGGGGTGGATTTTGAAGACCCCAGACTGAATTTTGGGCTGGATTTTGGGAGTTTTAAACCCCCAAATGCCCCGATTTCCCAGATTCTCCCCCAGTTTCTTGTAGTACTCCTCCCAGGGGGAACCCAGGGTGGATTCTGGGGACCCCACACTGAATTTTGGGTGAATTTGGGCCAAATTTTGGGCTGAATTTCGAACATTTTCACCCCCAAACCCCCTCGATTTTGGGGTGAATTTTGAGGATCCCAGACTGAATTTTGGGCTGAATTTCAAACATTTTCACCCCCCAAACCCCCCCAATTTTAGGCTGAATTTTGGGCTGAATTTCAAACATTTTCACCCCCAAAACCCCCCCCAATTCTGGGCTGAATTTCGAACACTTTCACGCCCCCATTTCCCCGATTCTCCCCCAATTTCTTGTAGTACTCCTCCCAGGGGGAACCCAGGGTGGATTCTGGGGACCCCAGACTGAATTTTGGGCTGAATTTGGGCCAAATTTTGGGCTGAATTTTGAACATTTTCACCCCCCGATTTTGGGCTGAATTTTGGGCTGAATTTCGAACATTTTCACCCCCAAACCCCCCAATTCTGGGCTGAATTTTGAACACTTTCCCCCCCCAAACCCCCCGATTTTGGGATGGATCTTGGGCTGAATTTCGAACGTTTTAACCCCCAAACTTTGGGCTGAATTTCCAACACTTTCACCCCCGAACCCCCTGATTTTGGGCTGAATTTTGGGCTGAATTTTGAACATTTTCACCCCCAAACCCCCTGATTTTGGGCTGAATTTTGAGCTGAATTTTGAACACTTTCACCCCCAAAACCCCCAATTCTGGGCCGAATTTTCAGCTGAATTTTGGACATTTTAACCCCCCAAACCCCCCCAGTTCTGGGCTGAATTTCCAACACTTTCACGCCCCGATTTGCCCGATTCTCACCCAATTTCTTGTAGTACTCCTCCCAGGGGGGACCCCAGACTGAATTTTGGGCTGAATTTTGAACATTTTCACCCCCAAATCCCCCCGATTTTGGGCTGAATTTTGAGCTGAATTTCGAACACTTTCACGCCCCGATTTGACCGATTTGCCCGATTCTCACCCAATTTCTTGTAGTACTCCTCCCAGGGGGAACCCAGGGTGGATTCCGGGGACCCCAGACTGAATTTTGGGTGAATTTGGGCCAAATTTTGGGCTGAATTTCGAACATTTTCACCCCCAAATCCCCCGATCTTGGGCCGCATTTTGGGCTGAATTTTGGACATTTTCACCCCCAAACCCCCCCAATTCTGGGCTGAATTTCGAACACTTTCACGCCCCCATTTCCCAGATTCTCCCCCAATTTCTTGTAGCTCTCCCAGGGGGAACCCAGGGTGGATTCTGGGGACCCCAGACTGAATTTTGGGCTGAATTTGGGCCAAATTTTGGGCTGAATTTTGAACATTTTCAC
>NW_022148054.1:0-61709 GCF_901933205.1 Camarhynchus parvulus
GGAAGACAGGCTCCTGAAAATCCGCGATAGGCAGGATGCCTCCCAGACCCAAGCTGGCACCAGTGCCAACTCGGGCTGGTTTGATAGTGGCAACGGAGTCCTACAATCTGCCATAAAAAACCTGGGCTGCTGAGTATTTTTTCAGAAGGAAAGGGCCGGAGCTTTTGTTTGGGGCCTCTGGCCGGCTGGATCCTGAAAATCCACGATACGCAGGATGCCTCCCAGACCTAAGCTGACACCAGTGCCAACTCGGGCTGGTTTGATAGTGCCAACGGAGTCCTACAATCTGCCATGAGGAACTGGGTCTGGTGAATTTGTTTCAGAGGGAAAGGCCCGTGGAATATGTTTGGGGGCCTGTGGCCCAGAGTGGCCGGGTGGCTCCTGAAAATCCGCGATACGCAGGATGCCTCCCAGACCCAAGCTGGCACCAGTGCCAACTCGGGCTGGTTTGATAGTGCCAACGGAGTCCTACAATCTGCCATGAGGGACTGGGGCTGGTGACTTTTGTTTCGCCGGGAAACGGCCGCTGTATATGTTTGCTGCCATGTGGCCCAGAGTAGCCGGGTGACTCCTGAAAATCCGGGATAGGCAGGATGCCTCCCAGACCCAAGCTGACACCAGTGCCAACTCGGGCTGGTTTGATAGTGCCAACGGAGTCCTACAATCTGCCCTAAAGAACCAGGGCTGGTGACTTTTGTTTCCCTGGGAAACGGCCGGTGAATATGTTTGCTGCCCTGTGGCCCAGCGTAGCCGGGTGATTCCTGAAAATCCGCGATAGGCAGGATGCCTCCCAGACCCAAGCTGGCACCAGTGCCAACCCGGGCTGGTTTGATATTTCCAATGGAGTCCTTCAATCTGCCATCAGGAACTGGGGCTGGTGACTTTTGTTTCAGAGGGAAAGGCCCGGTTTATGTGTTTGGGGGCCTGTGGCCCAGAGTGGCCGGCTGGCTCCTGAAAATCTGCGATACGCAGGATGCCTCCCAGACCCAAGCTGGCACCAGTGCCAACTCGGGCTGGTTTAATAGTGCCAACGGAGTCCTACAATCTCCCATATAAAACCTGGGCTGGTGAGTTTTGTTTCAGACGGGAAGGGCCGGAGTTTTTGTTTGGGGCCCAGAGTGGCCGGCTGGATCCTGAAAATCCGGGATACGCAGGATGCCTCCCAGACCCAAGCTGGCACCAGTGCCAACTCGGGCTGTTTTGATATTGCCAATGGAGTCCTTCAATCTGCCATCAGGAACTGGGGCTGGTGACTTTTATTTCAGAGGGAAAGGCTCGTGGAATATGTTTGGGGGCAATAGGCCTGGAGAGGCCATCTGGCTCCTGAAAATCCGCGATAGGCAGGATGCCTCCCAGACCCAAGCTGGCACCAGTGCCAACTCGGGCTGGTTTGATAGTGCCAACGGAGTCCTACAATCTGCCGTCAGGGACTGGGGCTGGTGACTTTTGTTTCTCCGGGAAACGGCCGTTGTATATGTTTCCTGCCCTGTGGCCCAGCGTAGCCGGGTGATTCCTGAAAATCCGCGATAGGCAGGATGCCTCCCAGACCCAAGCTGGCACCAGTGCCAACCCGGGCTGGTTTGTTAGTGCCAACGGAGTCCTACAATCTGCCATCAGGGAAAGGGGCTGGTGACTTTTGTTTCAGAGGGAAATGCCCGGTTTATATGTTTGGGTGCCTGTGGCCCCGAGTGGCCGGCTGGCTCTTGAAAATCCGCGATACGCAGGATGCCTCCCAGACCCAAGCTGGCACCAGTGCCAACTCGGGCTGGTTTGTTAGTGCCAACGGAGTCCTACAATCTGCCATAAAGAAGCAGGGCTGGTGACTTTTGTTTCCCCGGGAAACGGCCGGTGTATATGTTTCCTGCCCTGTGGCCCAGCGTAGCCGGGTGATTCCTGAAAATCCGCGATAGGCAGGATGCCTCCCAGACCCAAGCTGGCACCAGTGCCAACCCGGGCTGGTTTGTTAGTGCCAACGGAGTCCTACAATCTGCCATCAGGGAAAGGGGCTGGTGACTTCGTTTCAGAGGGAAAGGCCCGTGGAATATGTTTGGGGGCCATAGGCCTGGAGAGGCCGGCTGGCTCCTGAAAATCCGCGATATGCAGGATGCCTCCCAGACCCAAGCTGGCCCCAGTGCCAACTCGGGCTGGTTTGACAGTGCCAACGGAGTCCTACAATCTGCCATCAGGATCTGGGGCTTGTGACTTTTGTTTCCCAGGGAAACGGCCTTTGTATATGTTTGGGGGCCTCTGGCCCAGAGTGGCCTGCTGGATCCTGAAAATCCGCGATAGGCAGGATGCCTCCCAGACCCAAGCTGGCACCAGTGCCAACTCGGGCTGGTTTGATAGTGCCAAAGGAGTCCTACAATCTGACATCAGGGAAAGGGGCTGGTGACTTTTGTTTCAGAGGGAAATGCCCGTGGAATATGTTTGGGGGCCATAGGCCTGGAGAGGCCGGCTGGCTCCTGAAAATCCGCGATAGGCAGGATGCCTCCCAGACCCAAGCTGGCACCAGTGCCAAATCGGGCTGGTTTGATAGTGCCAACGGAGTCCTACAATCTGCCATCAGGAACTGGGGCTGGTGACTTTTGTTTCTCCGGGAAAGGCCCGGTTTATATGTTTGCGGGCCACTGGACCCGGCGTGGCCGGCTGGCTCCTGAGAATCTGCGGTACACAGGATGCCTCCCAGACCTAAGCTGGCACCAGTGCCAACTCGGGCTGGTTTGATAGTGCCAATGGTGTCCTACAATCTGCCATCAGGGACTGGGGCTGGTGACTTTTGTTTCAGAGGGAAACGGCCTGTGTATATGATTGCTGCCCTGTGGCCCGGAGTAGCCGGGTGGCTCCTGAAAATCCGCGATAGGCAGGATGCCTCCCAGACCCAAGCCGGCACCAGTGCCAACTCGGGCTGGTTTGTTAGTGCCAACGGAGTCCTACAATCTGCCATCAGGGAAAGGGGCTGGTGACTTCTGTTTCAGAGGGAAAGGCCCGTGGAATATTTTAGGGGCCTGTGGCCGGGGTGGCCGGCTGGCTCCTGAAAATCCGCGGTACGCAGGATGCCTCCCAGACCCAAGCTGGCACCAGTGCCAACTCGGGCTGGTTTGATAGTGCCAACGGAGTCCTACAATCTGCCATAAAGAACCGGGGCTGGTGACTTTTGTTTCCCAGGGAAAAGGGCCGGAGTTTATGTTTGGGGGCCTCTGGCCCGGAGTGGCCGGTGGCTCCTGAAAATCCGCGATAGGCAGGATGCCTCCCAGACCCAAGCTGGCGCCAGTGCCAACTCGGGCTGGTTTGATAGTGCCCACGGAGTCCTACAATCTGCCATCAGGAACTGGGGCTGGTGACTTTTGTTTCAGAGGGAAAGGCCCGTGGTATATGTTTGGGGGCCTGTGGCCCAGAGTGGCCGGCTGGCTCCTGAAAATCCGCGATACGCAGGATGCCTCCCAGACCCAAGCTGGCACCAGTGCCAACTCGGGCTGGTTTGATAGTGCCAATGGAGTCCTACAATCTGCCATGAGGGACTGGGGCTGGTGACTTTTGTTTCCCCGGGAAACGGCCGGTGTATATGTTTCCTGCCCTGTGGCCCAGCGTAGCCGGGTGACTCCTGAAAATCCGCGATAGGCAGGATGCCTCCCAGACCCAAGCTGGCACCAGTGCCAACTCGGGCTGGTTTGATAGTGCCAACGGAGTCGTACAATTTGCCATCAGGAACCAGGGCTGGTGAGTTTTGTTTCGCAGGGAATTACCCGGTTTATGTGTTTGGGGCCTGTGGACTGCGGCTGTGCGGCTGGCGCCTGAAAATCTGCGGTACGCAGGATGCCTCCCAGACCCAAGCTGGCACCAGTGCCAACTCGGGCTTGTTTGTTAGTGCCAACGGAGTCCAACAATCTGCCATCAGGGAAAGGGGCTGGTGACTTTTGTTTCAGAGGAAAAGGCCCATGGAATATGTTTGGGGGCAATGGGCCTGGAGTGGCCGGCTGGCTCCTGAAAATCCACGATAGGCAGGATGCCTCCCAGACCCAAGCTGGCCGCAGTGCCAACTCGGGCTGGTTTGATAGTGCTAACGGAGTCCTACAATCTGCCATCAGGAACCAGGGCTGGTGACTTTTGTTCCCCAGGGAAAGGGCCAGAGTTTATGTTTGGGGGCCTGTGCCCCGGAGTGGCAGGGTGACTCCTGCAAATCCGTGATAGGCAGGATGCCTCCCAGACCCTAGCTGGCACCAGTGCCAACTAGGGCTGGTTTGATAGTGCCAACGGAGTCCTACAATCTGCCATCAGGTACCAGGGCTGGTGAGTTTTGTTTACCAGGGAAAAGGCTGGTGTATACGTTTGGGGGCCATATGCCCGGAGTGGCCGGCTTGCTTCTGAAAATCCGCGATAGGCAGGATGCCTCCCAGACCCAAGCTGGCACCAGTGCCAACTCGGGCTGTTTTGATATTGCCAATGGAGTCCTTCAATCTGCCATCAGGAACTAGGGCTGGTGACTTTTATTTCAGAGGGAAAGGCTCGTGGAATATGTTTGGGGGCCATAGGCCTGGAGAGGCCGTCTGGCTCCTGAAAATCCGCGATACGCAGGATGCCTCCCAGACCCAAGCTGGCACCAGTGCCAACTCGGGCTGGTTTGATAGTGCCAACGGAGTCCTACAATCTGCCGTCAGGGACTGGGGCTGGTGACTTTTGTTTCTGCGGGAAACGGCCGTTGTATATGTTTCCTGCCCTGTGGACCAGCGTAGCCGGGTGATTCCTGAAAATCCGCGATAGGCAGGATGCCTCCCAGACCCAAGCTGGCACCAGTGCCAACCCGGGCTGGTTTGTTAGTGCCAACGGAGTCCTACAATCTGCCATCAGGGAAAGGGGCTGGTGACTTTTGTTTCAGAGGGAAAGGCCCGGTTTATATGTTTGGGGGCCTGTGGCCCGAGTGGCCGGCTGGCTCTTGAAAATCCGGTTGATACGCGGATGCCTCCCAGACCCAAGCTGGCACCAGTGCCAACTCGGGCTGGTTTGACAGTGCCAACGGAGTCCTACAATCTGCCATCAGGGAAAGGGGCTGGTGACTTCGTTTCAGAGGGAAAGGCCCGTGGAATATGTTTGGGGGCCATAGGCCTGGAGAGGCCGGCTGGCTCCTGAAAATCCGCGATATGCAGGATGCCTCCCAGACCCAAGCTGGCACCAGTGCCAACTCGGGCTGGTTTGACAGTGCCAACGGAGTCCTACAATCTGCCATCAGGAACTGGGGCTGGTGACTTTTGTTTCCCAGGGAAACGGCCTTTGTATATGTTTGGGGGCCTCTGGCCCAGAGTGGCCTGCTGGATCCTGAAAATCCGCGATAGGCAGGATGCCTCCCAGACCCAAGCTGGCACCAGTGCCAACTCGGGCTGGTTTGATATTGCCAATGGAGTCCTTCAATCTGCCATCAGGAACTGGGGCTGGTGACTTTTGTTTCAGAGGGAAAGGCCCGGTTTATGTGTTTGGGGGCCTGTGGCCCAGAGTGGCCGGCTGGCTCCTGAAAATCTGCGATACGCAGGATGCCTCCCAGACCCAAGCTGGCACCAGTGCCAACTCGGGCTGGTTTGATAGTGCCAACGGAGTCCTACAATCTGCCATCAGGGACTGGGGCTGGTGACTTTTGTTTCTCCGGGAAACGGCCGTTGTATATGTTTCCTGCCCTGTGGCCCAGCGTAGCCGGGTGACTCCTGAAAATCCGCGATAGGCAGGATGCCTCCCAGACCCAAGCTGGCACCAGTGCCAACTCGGGCTGGTTTGATAGTGCCAACGGAGTCCTACAATCTGCCATCACGGAAAGGGGCTGGTGAACTTTTGTTTCAGAGGGAAAGGCCCGTGGAATATGTTTGGGGGCCATAGGCCTACAGAGGCCGGCTGGCTCCTGAAAATCCGCGATAGGCAGGATGCCTCCCAGACCCAAGCTGGCACCAGTGCCAACTCGGGCTGGTTTGATAGTGCCAACGGAGTCCTACAATCTGCCATCAGGAACTGGGGCCGGTGACTTTTGTTTCTCCGGGAAAGGCCCGGTTTATATGTTTCGGGCCTGTGGCCCGGCGTGGCCGGCTGGCTCCTGAAAATCTGCGGTACGCAGGATGCCTCTCAGACCCAAGCTGGCACCAGTGCCAACTCGGGCTGGTTTGATAGTGCCAACGGTGTCCTACAATCTGCCATGAGGGACTGGGGCTGGTGACTTTTGTTTCAGAGGGAAACGGCCGGTGTATATGATTGCTGCCCTGTGGCCCGGAGTAGCCGGGTGACTCCTCAAAATCCGCGATAGGCAGGATGCCTCCCAGACCCAAGCTGGCACCAGTGCCAACTCGGGCTGGTTTGTTAGTGCCAAAGGAGTCCTACAATCTGCCATCAGGGAAAGGGGCTGGTGACTTTTGTTTCAGAGGGAAATGCCCGTGGAATATGTTTGGGGGCCATAGGCCTGGAGAGGCCGGCTGGCTCCTGAAAATCCGCGATAGGCAGGATGCCTCCCAGACCCAAGCTGGCACCAGTGCCAAATCGGGCTGGTTTGATAGTGCCAACGGAGTCCTACAATTTGCCATCAGGAACTGGGGCTGGTGACTTTTGTTTCACGGGAAAGGCCCGGTTTATATGTTTAGGGGCCTCTGGCCCGGCGTGGCCGGCTGGCTCCTGAAAATCTGCGATACGCAGGATGCCTCCCAGACCTAAGCTGGCCCCAGTGCCAACTCGGGCTGGTTTGATAGTGCCAATGGTGTCCTACAATCTGCCATGAGGGACTGGGGCTGGTGACTTTTGTTTCAGAGGGAAACGGCCTGTGTATATGATTGCTGCCCTGTGGCCCGGAGTAGCCGGGTGGCTCCTGAAAATCCGCGATAGGCAGGATGCCTCCCAGACCCAAGCTGGCACCAGTGCCAACTCAGGCTGGTTTGTTAGTGCCAACGGAGTCCTGCAATCTGCCACCAGGGAAAGGGGCTGGTGACTTTTGTTTCAGAGGGAAAGGCCCGTGAAATATGTTTGGGGGCCATAGGCCTGGAGAGGCCGGCTGGCTCCTGAAAATCTGCGATACGCAGGATGCCTCCCAGACCCAAGCCGGCACCAGTGCCAACTCGGGCTGGTTTGATAGTGCCAATGGAGTCCTACAATCTGCCATAAAGAACCAGGGCTGGTGACTTTTGTTTCAGACGGAAATGGCCTGAGTTTTGTTTGGGGCCTCTGGAAGACTGGCTCCTGAAAATCCGCGATAGGCAGGATGCCTCCCCGACCCAAGCTGGCACCAGTGCCAACTCGGGCTGGTTTGATAGTGCCAACGGAGTCCTACAATCTGCCATCACGGAAAGGGGCTGGTGACTTTGGTTTCAGAGGGAAAGGCCCGTGGAATATGTTTGGGGGCCATAGGCCTGCAGAGGCCGGCTGGCTCCTGAAAATCCGCGATACGCAGGATGCCTCCCAGACCCAAGCTGGCACCAGTGCCAACTCGGGCTGGTTTGGTATTGCCAACGGAGTCCTTCAATCTGCCATCAGGAACTGGGGCTGGTGGCTTTTGTTTCAGAGGGAAAGGCCCGGTTTATATGTTTGGGGGTCTGTGGCCCAGAGTGGCCGGCTGGCTCCTGAAAATCCGCGATACGCAGGATGCCTCCCAGACCCAAGCTGGCACCAGTGCCAACTCGGGCTGGTTTGATAGTGCCAATGGAGTCCTACAATCTGCCATCAGGGAAAGGGGCTGGTGACTTTTGTTTCCCGGGGAAACGGCCGGTGTATATGTTTGGCGGCCCTGTGGCCCAGAGTGGCCGGCTGGCTCCTGAAAATCCGCGATACGCAGGATGCCTCCCAGACCCAAGCTGGCACCAGTGCCAACTCGGGCTGGTTTGATAGTGCCAACGGAGTCCTACAATCTGCCATCAGGAACTGGGGCTGGTGACTTTGTTTCCGAGGAAAGGCCCGGTTTATATGTTTGGGGGCCTGTGGCCCGGAGTGGCCGGCTGGCTCCTGAAAATCCGCGATACGCAGGATGCCTCCCAGACCCAAGCTGGCACCAGTGCCAACTCGGGCTGGTTTGATAGTGCCAACGGAGTCCTACAATCTGCCATCAGGGAAAGGGGCTGGTGACTTTTGTTTCTCGGGAAACGGCCGTTGTATATGTTTCCGGCCCTGTGGCCCAGAGTAGCCGGGTGGCTCCTGAAAATCCGCGATAGGCAGGATGCCTCCCAGACCCAAGCTGGCACCAGTGCCAACTCGGGCTGGTTTGATAGTGCCAACGGAGTCCTACAATCTGCCATCAGGGAAAGGGGCTGGTGACTTTTGTTTCAGAGGGAAAGGCCCGTGGTATATGTTTAGGGGCCTGTGGACCCGGGTGGCCGGCTGGCTCCTGAAAATCCGCGGTACGCAGGATGCCTCCCAGACCCAAGCTGGCACCAGTGCCAACTCGGGCTGGTTTGATAGTGCCAACGGAGTCCTACAATCTGCCATAAAGAACCAGGGCTGGTGGCTTTTGTTTCCGAGGGAAAGGGCCGGTGTATATGTTTGGGGGCCTGTGGCCCGGAGTGGCCGGTTGGCTCCTGAAAATCCGCGATACGCAGGATGCCTCCCAGACCCAAGCTGGCACCAGTGCCAACTCGGGCTGGTTTGATAGTGCCCACGGAGTCCTACAATCTGCCATCAGGAACTGGGGCTGGTGACTTTTGTTTCAGAGGGAAAGGCCCGTGGAATATGTTTGGGGGCCTGTGGCCCAGAGTGGCCGGCTGGCTCCTGAAAATCCGCGTTACGCAGGATGCCTCCCAGACCCAAGCTGGCACCAGTGCCAACTCGGGCTGGTTTGATAGTGCCAACGGAGTCCTACAATCTGCCATCAGGGAACGGGGCTGGTGACTTTTGTTTCCCAGGGAAAGGGCCCGGTATATGTTTTGCGGGCCTGTGGCCCAGAGTGGCCGGCTGGCTCCTGAAAATCCGCGATACGCAGGATGCCTCCCAGACCCAAGCTGGCACCAGTGCCAACTCGGGCTGGTTTGATAGTGCCAACGGAGTCCTACAATCTGCCATCAGGGAAGGGGCTGGTGACTTTTGTTTCACAGGGAAAGGGCCGGTATATATGTTTGGGGCCCGTGGCCAAGAGTGGCCGGCTGGCTCCTGAAAATCCGCGATACGCAGGATGCCTCCCAGACCCAAGCTGGCACCAGTGCCAACTCGGGCTGGTTTGATAGTGCCAACGGAGTCCTACAATCTGCCATAAGAACCGGGGCTGGTGAGTTTTTTTCAGAGGGAAAGGGCCGGAGTTTATGTTTGGGGGCCTGGGTGGCGGCTGGCTCCTGAAAATCCGCGATACGCAGGATGCCTCCCAGACCCAAGCTGGCACCAGTGCCAACTCGGGCTGGTTTGATAGTGCCAACGGAGTCCTACAATCTGCCATCAGGGACTGGGGCTGGTGACTTTTGTTTCGCCGGGAAATGGCCGCTGTATATGTTTGCTGCCCTGTGGCCCAGAGTAGCCGGGTGACTCCTGAAAATCCGCGATAGGCAGGATGCCTCCCAGACCCAAGCTGACACCAGTGCCAACTCGGGCTGGTTTGATAGTGCCAACGGAGTCCTACAATCTGCCATAAAGAACCAGGGCTGGTGACTTTTGTTTCCCTGGGAAACGGCCGGTGAATATGTTTGCTGCCCTGTGGCCCGGAGTAGCCGGGTGGCTCCTGAAAATCCGCGATAGGCAGGATGCCTCCCAGACCCAAGCCGGCACCAGTGCCAACTCGGGCTGGTTTGATAGTGCCAACGGAGTCCTACAATCTGCCATCAGGAAAAGGGGCTGGTGACTTTTGTTTCAGAGGGAAAGGCCCGTGGAATATGTTTAGGGCCTGTGGACCGGAGTGGCCGGCTGGCTCCTGAAAATCCGCGATACGCAGGATGCCTCCCAGACCCAAGCTGGCACCAGTGCCAACTCGGGCTGGTTTGATAGTGCCAACGGAGTCCTACAATCTGCCATAAAGAACCAGGGCTGGTGACTTTTGTTTCCCAGGGAAAGGGCCGGAGTTTATGTTTGGGGGCCTGTGGCCCGGAGTGGCCGGTTGGCTCCTGAAAATCCGCGAGGCAGGATGCCTCCCAGACCCAAGCTGGCACCAGTGCCAACTCGGGCTGGTTTGATAGTGCCCACGGAGTCCTACAATCTGCCATCAGGAACTGGGGCTGGTGACTTTGTTTCAGAGGGAAAGGCCCGTGGAATATGTTTGGGGGCCATAGGCCCGGAGTGGCCGGCTGGCTCCTGAAAATCCGCGATAGGCAGGATGCCTCCCAGACCCAAGCTGGCACCAGTGCCAACTCGGGCTGGTTTGATAGTGCCAACGGAGTCCTACAATCTGCCATAAAGGACCGGGGCTGGTGACTTTTGTTTCCCGGGGAAAGGGCGGGAGTTTATGTTTGGGGGCCTGTGGCCCGGAGTGGCAGGTTGGCTCCTGAAAATCCGCGATACGCAGGATGCCTCCCAGACCCAAGCTGGCACCAGTGCCAACTCGGGCTGGTTTGTTAGTGCCAACGGAGTCCTACAATCTGCCATCAGGGAAAGGGGCTGGTGACTTTTGTTTCAGAGGGAAAGGCCCGTGGTATATGTTTGGGGCCGTAGGCCTGAAGAGGCCGGCTGGCTCCTGAAAATCCGCGGTACGCAGGATGCCTCCCAGACCCAAGCTGGCACCAGTGCCAACTCGGGCTGGTTTGATAGTGCCAACGGAGTCCTACAATCTGCCATAAAGAACCAGGGCTGGTGGCTTTTGTTTCCCAGGTAAAGGGCCGGAGTTTATGTTTGGGGCCTGTGGCCCGGAGTGGCCGGTTGGCTCCTGAAAATCAGCGATAGGCAGGATGCCTCCCAGACCCAAGCTGGCGCCAGTGCCAACTCGGGCTGGTTTGATAGTGCCCACGGAGTCCTACAATCTGCCATCAGGAACTGGGGCTGGTGACTTCTGTTTCAGAGGGAAAGGCCCGTGGAATATGTTTGGGGACCTGTGGCCCAGAGTGGCCGGCTGGCTCCTGAAAATCCGCGATACGCAGGATGCCTCCCAGACCCAAGCTGGCACCAGTGCCAACTCGGGCTGGTTTGTTAGTGCCAACGGAGTCCTACAATCTGCCATCAGGGAAAGGGGCTGGTGACTTTTGTTTCCCAGGGAAACGGCCGGTATATATGTTTCGGGGCCTGTGGCCAAGAGTGGCCGGCTGGCTCCTGAAAATCCGCGATAGGCAGGATGCCTCCCAGACCCAAGCTGGCACCAGTGCCAACTCGGGCTGGTTTGATAGTGCCAACGGAGTCCTACAATCTGCCATAAAGGAACGGGGCTGGTGAGTTTTGTTTCAGATGGAAAGGGCCTGACTTTTGTTTGGGGCCTGTGGCCTGCGAAGACTGGCTCCTGAAAATCCGCGATAGGCAGGATGCCTCCCAGACCCAAGCTGGCACCAGTGCCAACTCGGGCTGGTTTGATAGTGCCAACGGAGTCCTACAATCTGCCATAGAAACCGGGGCTGGTGACTTTTTTTTCAGAAGGAAAGGCCCGTGAGTTTATGTTTGGGGGCCTGTGGCCCGGTGGCGGCTGGATCCTGAAAATCCGCGATACGCAGGATGCCTCCCAGACCCAAGCTGGCACCAGTGCCAACTCGGGCTGGTTTGATAGTGCCAACGGAGTCCTACAATCTGCCATCAGGAACTGGGGCTGGTGACTTTTGTTTCAGAGGGAAAGGCCCGTGGTATATGTTTGGGGGCCTGTGGCCCAGAGTGGCCGGGTGGCTCCTGAAAATCCGCGATACGCAGGATGCCTCCCAGACCCAAGCTGGCACCAGTGCCAACTCGGGCTGGTTTGATAGTGCCAACGGAGTCCTACAATCTGCCATAAGGAACCGGGGCTGGTGACTTTTGTTTCAGCGGGAAACGGCCGGTGTATATGTTTGCGGCCCTGTGGCCCAGAGTAGCCGGGTGGCTCCTGAAAATCCGCGATAGGCAGGATGCCTCCCAGACCCAAGCCGGCACCAGTGCCAACTCGGGCTGGTTTGATAGTGCCAACGGAGTCCTACAATCTGCCATCAGGGAAAGGGGCTGGTGACTTTTGTTTCAAGGGAAAGGCCCGTGGAATATGTTTGCGGGCCTGTGGCCCGGAGTGGCTGGCTGGCTCCTGAAAATCCGCGATACGCAGGATGCCTCCCAGACCCAAGCTGGCACCAGTGCCAACTCGGGCTGGTTTGATAGTGCCAACGGAGTCCTACAATCTGCCATAAGAACCAGGGCTGGTGGCTTTTGTTTCCCAGGTAAAGGCCCGGTGTATATGTTTGGGGCCTGTGGCCCGGAGTGGCAGGTTGGCTCCTGAAAATCCGCAGAGGCAGGATGCCTCCCAGACCCAAGCTGGCGCCAGTGCCAACTCGGGCTGGTTTGATAGTGCCCACGGAGTCCTACAATCTGCCATCAGGAACTGGGGCTGGTGACTTTTGTTTCAGAGGGAAAGGCCCGTGTGTATATGTTTTGGGACCTGTGGCCCTGAGTGGCCGGCTGGCTCTTGAAAATCCGCGATACGCAGGATGCCTCCCAGACCCAAGCTGGCACCAGTGCCAACTCGGGCTGGTTTGATAGTGCCAATGGAGTCCTGCAATCTGCCATCAGGGACTGGGGCTGGTGACTTTTGTTTCCCGAGGGAAAGGCCCGTGGTATATGTTTGCTGCCCTGTGGCCTGGAGTGGCCGGGTGACTCCTGAAAATCCGCGATAGGCAGGATGCCTCCCAGACCCAAGCTGGCACCAGTGCCAACTCGGGCTGGTTTGTTAGTGCCAACGGAGTCCTACAATCTGCCATCAAGGAAAGGGGCTGGTGACTTTTGTTTCAGAGGGAAAAGGCCCGTGGAATTTGTTTGGGGCCATAGGCCTGCAGCGGGGCGCTGGCTCCTGAAAATCCGCGATAGGCAGGATGCCTCCCAGACCCAAGCTGGCACCAGTGCCAACTCGGGCTGGTTTGTTAGTGCCAACGGAGTCCTACAATCTGCCATCAGGGAAAGGGGCGGGTGACTTTTGTTTCAGAGGAAAGGCCCGTGGAATATGTTTGGGGGCCGTAGCCCTGAGAGGGCCGGCTGGCTCCTGAAAATCCGCGATAGGCAGGATGCCTCCCAGACCCAAGCTGGCACCAGTGCCAAATCGGGCTGGTTTGATAGTGCCAACGGAGTCCTACAATCTGACATCAGGAACTGGGGCCGGTGACTTTTGTTTCTCCGGGAAAGGCCCGGTTTATATGTTTAAGGGCCTGTGGCGGAGCGTGGCGGCTGGCTCCTGAAAATCGCGGTACACAGGATGCCTCCCAGACCCAAGCTGGCACCAGTGCCAACTCGGGCTGGTTTGATAGTGCCAACGGTGTCCTACAATCTGCCATGAAGAACTGGGGCTGGTGACTTTTGTTTCAGAGGGAAAGGGCCGGTGTATATGTTTGGGCGCCCTGTGGCCCGGTAGGCGGGTGGCTCCTGAAAATCCGCGATAGGCAGGATGCCTCCCAGACCTAAGCTGGCACCAGTGCCAACTCGGGCTGGTTTGATAGTGCCAACGGAGTCCTACAATCTGCCATCAGGGAAAGGGGCTGGTGACTTTGGTTTACCCGGGAAACGGCCGGTGTATATGTTTGCGGCCCTGTGGCCCAGAGTGGCCGGCTGGCTCCTGAAAATCCGCGATAGGCAGGATGCCTCCCAGACCCAAGCTGGCACCAGTGCCAACTCGGGCTGGTTTGATAGTGCCAACGGAGTCCTACAATTTGCCATCAGGAACTGGGGCCGGTGACTTTTGTTTCTCCAGGAAAGGCCCGGTTTATATGTTTGAGGCCTGTGGGCCGGGGCGCGGCTGGCTCCTGAAAATCTCGCGGCGCAGGATGCCTCCCAGACCCAAGCTGGCACCAGTGCCAACTCGGGCTGGTTTGATAGTGCCAACGGTGTCCTACAATCTGCCATGAGGGACTGGGGCTGGTGACTTTTGTTTCAGAGGGAAACGGCCTGTGTATATGTTTGTTGCCCTGTGGCCCGGGTAGCCGGGTGACTGCTGAAAATCCGCGATAGGCAGGATGCCTCCCAGACCCAAGCTGGCACCAGTGCCAACTCGGGCTGGTTTGTTAGTGCCAACGGAGTTCCTACAATCTGCCATAGGGAAAGGGGCTGGTGAGATTTGTTTCAGAGGGAAAGGCCCGTGGAATATGTTTGGGGGCCATAGGCCTGGAGAGGCCGGCTGGCTCCTGAAAATCCGCGATAGGCAGGATGCCTCCCAGACCCAAGCTGGCACCAGTGCCAACTCGGGCTGGTTTGATAGTGCCAACGGTGTCCTACAGTCTGCCATAAAGAACCAGGGCTGGTGAGTTTTGTTTCAGACGGAAAGGGCCTGACTTTTGTTTGGGGCCTCTGGAAGACAGGCTCCTGAAAATCCGCGATAGGCAGGATGCCTCCCAGACCCAAGCTGGCACCAGTGCCAACTCGGGCTGGTTTGTTAGTGCCAACGGAGTCCTACAATCTGCCATAAGGGAAAGAGGCTGGTGACTTTTGTTTCACAGGGAAAGGCCCGTGGAATATGTTTGAGGGCCATAGACCTGGAGAGGCCGGCTGGCTCATGAAAATCCGCGATAGGCAGGATGCCTCCCAGACCCAAGCTGGCACCAGTGCCAACTCGGGCTGGTTTGATAGTGCCAACGGAGTCCTACAATCTGCCATCAGGGAAGGGGTCTGGTGACTTTTGTTTCCCAGGGAAACGGCCGGTATATATGTTTCGGGGCCTGTGGCCAAGAGTGGCCGGCTGGTTCCTGAAAATCGGCGATACGCAGGATGCCTCCCAGACCCAAGCTGGCACCAGTGCCAACTCGGGCTGGTTTGATAGTGGCAACGGAGTCCTACAATCTGCCATAAAAAACCTGGGCTGCTGAGTATTTTTTCAGAAGGAAAGGGCCGGAGTTTTTGTTTGGGGCCTCTGGCCGGCTGGATCCTGAAAATCCGCGATACGCAGGATGCCTCCCAGACCCAAGCTGACACCAGTGCCAACTCGGGCTGGTTTGATAGTGCCAACGGAGTCCTACAATCTGCCATCAGGGACTGGGGCTGGTGACTTTGTTTCGGCGGAAAATGGCCGCTGTATATGTTTGCTGCCCTGTGGCCCAGAGTAGCCGGGTGACTCCTGAAAATCCGCGATAGGCAGGATGCCTCCCAGACCCAAGCTGACACCAGTGCCAACTCGGGCTGGTTTGATAGTGCCAACGGAGTCCTACAATCTGCCATAAAGAACCAGGGCTGGTGACTTTTGTTTCCCTGGGAAACGGCCGGTGAATATGTTTGCTGCCCTGTGGCCCGGAGTAGCCGGGTGACTCCTGAAAATCCGCGATAGGCAGGATGCCTCTCAGACCCAAGCCAGCACCAGTGCCAACTCGGGCTGGTTTGATAGTGCCAACGGAGTCCTACACTCTGCCATCAGGGAAAGGGGCTGGTGACTTCTGTTTCAGAGGGAAAGGCCCGTGGAATAGGTTTAAGGGCCTGTGGACCGGGGTGGCTGGCTGGCTCCTGAAAATCCGCGGTACAGAGGATGCCTCCCAGACCCAAGCTGGCACCAGTGCCAACTCGGGCTGGTTTGATAGTGCCAACGGAGTCCTACAATCTGCCATAAAGAACCAGGGCTGGTGGCTTTTGTTTCCCAGGTAAAGGGCCGGAGTTTATGTTTGGGGGCCTGTGGCCCGGAGTGGCAGGTTGGCTCCTGAAAATCAGCGAGAGGCAGGATGCCTCCCAGACCCAAGCTGGCGCCAGTGCCAACTCGGGCTGGTTTGATAGTGCCCACGGAGTCCTACAATCTGCCATCAGGAACTGGGGCTGGTGACTTCTGTTTCAGAGGGAAAGGCCCGTGGAATATATTTGGGGGCCATAGGCCCGGAGTGGCCGGCTGGCTCCTGAAAATCCGCGACAGGCAGGATGCCTCCCAGACCCAAGCTGGCACCAGTGCCAACTCGGGCTGGTTTGATAGTGCCAACGGAGTCCTACAATCTGCCATCAGGTACTGGGGCTGTTGACTTTTGTTTCCCCGGGAAACGGCCGGTGGTATATGTTTGCGGGCCTGTGGCCCAGAGTGGCCGACTGGCTCCTGAAAATCCGCGATACGCAGGATGCCTCCCAGACCCAAGCTGGCACCAGTGCCAACTCGGGCTGGTTTGATAGTGCCAACGGAGTCCTACAATCTGCCATCAGGAACCGGGGCTGGTGACTTTTGTTTCCCAGGGAAACGGCCGGTATATATGTTTCGGGGCCTGTGGCCCAGAGTGGCCGGGTGGCTCCTGAAAATCCGCGATACGCAGGATGCCTCCCAGACCCAAGCTGGCACCAGTGCCAACTCGGGCTGGTTTGTTAGTGCCAACGGAGTCCTGCAATCTGCCATCAGGGAAAGGGGCTGGTGACTTTTGTTTCAGAGGGAAAGGCCCGTGGAATATGTTTGGGGGCCATAGGCCTGGAGAGGCCGGCTGGCTCCTGAAAATCCGCGGTACGCAGGATGCCTCCCAGACCCAAGCTGGCACCAGTGCCAACTCGGGCTGGTTTGATAGTGCCAACGGAGTCCTACAATCTGCCATAAAGAACCAGGGCTGGTGGCTTTTGTTTCCCAGGGAAAGGGCCGGGGTATATGTTTGGGGGCCTGTGGCCCAGAGTGGCAGGTTGGCTCCTGAAAATCCGCGATAGGCAGGATGCCTCCCAGACCCAAGCTGGCACCAGTGCCAACTCGGGCTGGTTTGATAGTGCCAACGGAGTCCTACAATCTGCCATCAGGAACTGGGGCTGGTGACTTTTGTTTCAGGGAAAGGCCCGGTGGTATATGTTTGGGGGCCTGTGGCCCAGAGTGGCGGCTGGCTCCTGAAAATCCGCGTTACGCAGGATGCCTCCCAGACCCAAGCTGGCACCAGTGCCAACTCGGGCTGGTTTGATAGTGCCAACGGAGTCCTACAATCTGCCATCAGGGACTGGGGCTGGTGACTTTTGTTTCCCAGGGAAACGGCCGGTATATATGTTTGGGGGCCTGTGGCCAAGAGTGGCCGGCTGGCTCCTGAAAATCCGCGATAGGCAGGATGCCTCCCAGACCCAAGCTGGCACCAGTGCCAACTCGGGCTGGTTTGATAGTGCCAACGGAGTCCTACAATCTGCCATCAGGAACGGGGCTGGTGACTTTTGTTTCAGAGGGAAAGGGCCGGGTTTATGTTTGGGGCCTGCTGGGGCGACTGGCTCCTGAAAATCCGCGATACGCAGGATGCCTCCCAGACCCAAGCTGGCACCAGTGCCAACTCGGGCTGGTTTGATAGTGCCAACGGAGTCCTACAATCTGCCATAAAGGACCGGGCTGGTGACTTTTGTTTCAGAGGAAATGGCCGTGGTATATGTTTGGGGCCTGGTGGGAGGGACTGGCTCCTGAAAATCCGCGATAGGCAGGATGCCTCCCAGACCCAAGCTGGCACCAGTGCCAACTCGGGCTGGTTTGATAGTGCCAACGGAGTCCTACAATCTGCCATCAGGAACTGGGGCTGGTGACTTTTGTTTCAGAGGGAAAGGCCCGTGGAATATGTTTGGGGGCCTTTGGCCTAGAGTGGCCGGGCTGGCTCCTGAAAATCCGCGATACGCAGGATGCCTCCCAGACCCAAGCTGGCACCAGTGCCAACTCGGGCTGGTTTGATAGTGCCAACGGGTCCTACAATCTGCCATCAAGGACCAGGGCTGGTGACTTTTGTTTCCCGGGAAACGGGCCGTGTATATGTTTGCGGCCCTGTGGCCCGGAGTAGCCGGGTGGCTCCTGAAAATCCGCGATAGGCAGGATGCCTCCCAGACCCAAGCTGGCACCAGTGCCAACTCGGGCTGGTTTGATAGTGCCAACGGAGTCCTACAATCTGCCATCAGGGAAAGGGGCTGGTGACTTTTGTTTCCAGAGGGAAAGGCCCGTGGAATATGTTTGGGGCCCTGTAGGCCGAGAGGCCGGCTGGCTCCTGAAAATCCGCGATACGCAGGATGCCTCCCAGACCCAAGCCGGCACCAGTGCCAACTCGGGCTGGTTTGATAGTGCCAACGGAGTCCTACAATCTGCCATCAGGAACCGGGGCTGGTGACTTTTGTTTCCAGAGGAAAGGCCGTGGTATATGTTTTGGGGCCTGTGGCCCAGAGTGGCCGGCTGGCTCCTGAAAATCCGCGATACGCAGGATGCCTCCCAGACCCAAGCTGGCACCAGTGCCAACTCGGGCTGGTTTGATAGTGCCAACGGAGTCCTACAATCTGCCATAAAGAACCGGGGCTGGTGACCTTTTGTTTCAGAGGGAAAGGCCCGTGGAATATGTTTGGGGGCCTGTGGCCGGAGTGGCCGGCTGGCTCCTGAAAATCCGCGATACGCAGGATGCCTCCCAGACCCAAGCTGGCACCAGTGCCAACTCGGGCTGGTTTGATAGTGCCAACGGAGTCCTACAATCTGCCATCAGGGACTGGGGCTGGTGACTTTTGTTTCAGAGGGAAGGCCGTGGTATATGTTTGCGGCCCTGTGGCCCAGAGTGCCGGGTGGCTCCTGAAAATCCGCGATACGCAGGATGCCTCCCAGACCCAAGCTGGCACCAGTGCCAACTCGGGCTGGTTTGATAGTGCCAACGGAGTCCTACAATCTGCCATCAGGGAACGGGGCTGGTGACTTTTGTTTCCGGGAAACGGCCGGTGTATATGTTTGCGGCCCTGTGGCCCGAGTGGCCGGGTGGCTCCTGAAAATCCGCGATAGGCAGGATGCCTCCCAGACCCAAGCTGGCACCAGTGCCAACTCGGGCTGGTTTGATAGTGCCAACGGAGTCCTACAATCTGCCATCACGGAAAGGGGCTGGTGACTTTTGTTTCAGAGGGAAAGGCCCGTGGAATATGTTTGGGGCCTGTGCCCAGAGTGGCGGCTGGCTCCTGAAAATCCGCGATACGCAGGATGCCTCCCAGACCCAAGCTGGCACCAGTGCCAACTCGGGCTGGTTTGTTAGTGCCAACGGAGTCCTACAATCTGCCATCAGGGAAAGGGCGCGGTGACTTTTTTCAGAGGGAAAGGCCCGTGTATATGTTTGGGGGCCGGAGTGGGTTCCTGAAAATGTAGGCGGAGCCTAAGCTGGTCCAACGGGATAGTAACACAATCTGAAGAAAGGGTGTGACTTTGGTTTCCTGAAAAAGCGTTGGCCTGTGCCAGAGTGGCTGGCAATGCGTAGGCAGGATGCCTCCCAGACCCAAGCTGGCACCAGTGCCAACTCGGGCTGGTTTGATAGTGCCAACGAGGTCCTACAATCTGCCATCAGGAACTGGGGCCGGTGACTTTGTTTCTCGGGAAAGGCCCGGTTTATATGTTTGGGGCCTGTGGCCGGGCGTGGCCGGCTGGCTCCTGAAAATCTGCGGTACACAGGATGCCTCCCAGACCCAAGCTGGCACCAGTGCCAACTCGGGCTGGTTTGATAGTGCCAACGGAGTCCTACAATCTGCCATGAGGAACTGGGGCTGGTGACTTTTGTTTCAGAGGGAAACGGCCCCGTGTATATGTTTGGTGCCCTGTGGCCCGGGTAGCGGCGGTGGCTCCTGAAAATCCGCGATAGGCAGGATGCCTCCCAGACCCAAGCTGGCACCAGTGCCAACTCGGGCTGGTTTGATAGTGCCAACGGAGTCCTACAATCTGCCATCAGGGAAGGGGCTGGTGACTTTTGTTTCAGAGGGAAAGGCCCGGTGTATATGTTTGGGGGCCATTGGCCTGGAGAGGCCGGCTGGCTCCTGAAAATCCGCGATACGCAGGATGCCTCCCAGACCCAAGCTGGCACCAGTGCCAACTCGGGCTGGTTTGATAGTGCCAATGGAGTCCTACAATCTGCCATAAGGAACCGGGGCTGGTGACTTTGTTTCAGAGGGAAAGGGCCTGTGTATATTTGTTTGGGGGCCTGGTGGAGCGACAGGCTCCTGAAAATCCGCGATAGGCAGGATGCCTCCCAGACCCAAGCTGGCACCAGTGCCAACTCGGGCTGGTTTGATAGTGCCAACGGAGTCCTACAATCTGCCATCAGGAAAGGGGCTGGTGACTTTTGTTTCAGAGGGAAAGGCCCGTGGAATATGTTTGGGGCCATAGGCCCGCAGTGGCCGGGCTGGCTCCTGAAAATCCGCGATAGGCAGGATGCCTCCCAGACCCAAGCTGGCACCAGTGCCAACTCGGGCTGGTTTGATAGTGCCAACGGAGTCCTACAATCTGCCATCAGGAACCGGGGCTGGTGACTTTTGTTTCGCAGGAAAGGGCCCGGTGTATATGTTTAGGGGCCTGTGGCCTGGCGTGGCGGCTGGCTCCTGAAAATCGCGACCGCAGGATGCCTCCCAGACCCAAGCTGGCACCAGTGCCAACTCGGGCTGGTTTGATAGTGCCAACGGAGTCCTACAATCTGCCATAAGGAACTGGGGCTGGTGACTTTGTTTCAGGGGAAAGGGCCGGTGTATATGTTTGGGGGCCCTGGCCCGAGTAGCCGGGTGACTCCTGAAAATCCGCGATAGGCAGGATGCCTCCCAGACCCAAGCTGGCACCAGTGCCAACTCGGGCTGGTTTGTTAGTGCCAACGGAGTCCTACAATCTGCCATAGGAAAAGGGGCTGGTGACTTTTGTTTCAGGGAAAGGCCCGTGGAATATGTTTGGGGGCCATAGGCCTGGAGAGGCCGGCTGGCTCCTGAAAATCCGCGATAGGCAGGATGCCTCCCAGACCCAAGCTGGCACCAGTGCCAACTCGGGCTGGTTTGATAGTGCCAACGGAGTCCTACAATCTGCCATAAAGAACCGGGGCTGGTGATTTTGTTTCCAGGGAAAGGGCCTGATTTATGTTTGGGGCCTGTGGCAGACTGGCTCCTGAAAATCCGCGATAGGCAGGATGCCTCCCAGACCCAAGCTGGCACCAGTGCCAACTCGGGCTGGTTTGATAGTGCCAACGGAGTCCTACAATCTGCCATAAGGGAAAGGGGCTGGTGACTTTTGTTTCCAGGGAAAGGCCCGTGGAATATGTTTGGGGCCGTAGACCTGGAGAGGCCGGCTGGCTCCTGAAAATCCGCGATACGCAGGATGCCTCCCAGACCCAAGCTGGCACCAGTGCCAACTCGGGCTGGTTTGATAGTGCCAACGGAGTCCTACAATCTGCCATCAGGGACGGGGCTGGTGACTTTTGTTTCCCAGGGAAACGGCCGGTGTATATGTTTGCGGCCCTGTGGCCCAGAGTGGCCGGGTGACTCCTGAAAATCCGCGATACGCAGGATGCCTCCCAGACCCAAGCTGGCACCAGTGCCAACTCGGGCTGGTTTGATAGTGCCAACGGAGTCCTACAATCTGCCATAAAGAACCAGGGCTGGTGACTTTTGTTTCAGAGGGAAAGGGCCGGTGTATATGTTTGGGGCCTGTGGCCCGAGTGGCCGGCTGGCTCCTGAAAATCCGCGATACGCAGGATGCCTCCCAGACCCAAGCTGGCACCAGTGCCAACTCGGGCTGGTTTGTTAGTGCCAACGGAGTCCTACAATCTGCCATCAGGGAACGGGGCTGGTGACTTTTGTTTCAGAGGGAAAGGCCCGTGGTTATATGTTTGGGGCCTGTGGCCCGGGGTGGCCGGCTGGCTCCTGAAAATCCGCGATACGCAGGATGCCTCCCAGACCCAAGCTGGCACCAGTGCCAACTCGGGCTGGTTTGATAGTGCCAACGGAGTCCTACAATCTGCCATAAGGAACAGGGGCTGGTGACTTTTGTTTCCCAGGGAAACGGCCGGTGTTTATGTTTCGGGGCCTGTGGCCCGGAGTGGCCGGTTGGCTCCTGAAAATCCGCGATAGGCAGGATGCCTCCCAGACCCAAGCTGGCACCAGTGCCAACTCGGGCTGGTTTGATAGTGCCAACGGAGTCCTACAATCTGCCATCAGGAACCGGGGCTGGTGACTTTTGTTTTTCCGAGGAAAGGCCCGTATGTTTGGGGGCCTCCCTGAAAATCCCAAAAGCTGGCACCAGTGCCAACTCGGGCTGGTTTGATAGTGCCAAGGAGTCCCAATCTGCCATCAGGGACGGGGCTGGTGACTTTTGTTTCCCGGGAAAGGGCCGGTGTATATGTTTGGGGCCTGTGGCCCAGAGTGGCCGGTGGCTCCTGAAAATCCGCGATACGCAGGATGCCTCCCAGACCCAAGCTGGCACCAGTGCCAACTCGGGCTGGTTTGATAGTGCCAACGGAGTCCTACAATCTGCCATCAGGGAAACGGGGCTGGTGACTTTTGTTTCAGAGGGAAACGCCCGGTGTATATGTTTGGGGCCCTTGGCCCGGAGAGGCGGGCTGGCTCCTGAAAATCCGCGATACGCAGGATGCCTCCCAGACCCAAGCTGGCACCAGTGCCAACTCGGGCTGGTTTGATAGTGCCAACGGAGTCCTACAATCTGCCATAAAGAACCGGGGCTGGTGACTTTTGTTTCAGAGGGAAAGGCCCGTGAGTATATGTTTGGGGCCGGGCCTGCGAGGACGGCGGGCTCCTGAAAATCCGCGATAGGCAGGATGCCTCCCAGACCCAAGCTGGCACCAGTGCCAACTCGGGCTGGTTTGATAGTGCCAACGGAGTCCTACAATCTGCCATCAGGGAAAGGGGCTGGTGACTTTTGTTTCAGAGGGAAAGGCCCGTGGAATATGTTTGGGGGCCCTAGGCCCAGAGTGGCCGGCTGGCTCCTGAAAAATCGCGATAGGCAGGATGCCTCCCAGACCCAAGCTGGCACCAGTGCCAACTCGGGCTGGTTTGATAGTGCCAACGGAGTCCTACAATCTGCCATCAGGAACTGGGGCCGGTGACTTTTGTTTCTCCGGGAAAGGCCCGGTTTATATGTTTGGGGCCTGTGGACCGGCGTGGCCGGCTGGCTCCTGAAAATCTGCGGTACGCAGGATGCCTCTCAGACCTAAGCTGGCCCCAGTGCCAACTCGGGCTGGTTTGATAGTGCCAACGGAGTCCTACAATCTGCCATAAGGAACTGGGGCTGGTGACTTTTGTTTCAGAGGGAAACGGCCTGTGTATATGTTTGTGGGCCTGTGGCCCGGAGTAGCCGGGTGGCTCCTGAAAATCCGCGATAGGCAGGATGCCTCCCAGACCCAAGCTGGCACCAGTGCCAACTCGGGCTGGTTTGTTAGTGCCAACGGAGTCCTACAATCTGCCATCAGGGAAAGGGGCTGGTGAGTTTTGTTTCAGAGGGAAAGGCCCGTGGAATATGTTTGGGGCCATAGGCCTGGAGAGGCCGGCTGGCTCCTGAAAATCCGCGATAGGCAGGATGCCTCCCAGACCCAAGCTGGCACCAGTGCCAACTCGGGCTGGTTTGATAGTGCCAACGGTGTCCTACAATCTGCCATAAAGAACCAGGGCTGGTGATTTTGTTTCAGACGGAAAGGGCCTGAGTTTTGTTTGGGGCCTGTGGCCAGACTGGCTCCTGAAAATCCGCGATAGGCAGGATGCCTCCCAGACCCAAGCTGGCACCAGTGCCAACTCGGGCTGGTTTGTTAGTGCCAACGGAGTCCTACAATCTGCCATAAGGGAAAGGGGCTGGTGACTTTTGTTTCAGAGGGAAAGGCCCGTGGAATATGTTTGGGGCCATAGGCCTGGAGAGGCCGGCTGGCTCCTGAAAATCCGCGATAGGCAGGATGCCTCCCAGACCCAAGCTGGCACCAGTGCCAACTCGGGCTGGTTTGTTAGTGCCAACGGAGTCCTACAATCTGCCATCAGGGAAAGGGGCTGGTGACTTTTGTTTCTCAGGGAAACGGCCGGTATATATGTTTCGGGGCCTGTGGCCAAGAGTGGCCGGCTGGTTCCTGAAAATCGGCGATACGCAGGATGCCTCCCAGACCCAAGCTGGCACCAGTGCCAACTCGGGCTGGTTTGATAGTGCCAACGGAGTCCTACAATCTGCCATAAAAAAGCTGGGCTGCTGAATATTTTTTCAGAAGGAAAGGGCCGTGGTTTTTGTTTGGGGCCTCTGGGCCGGCTGGCTCCTGAAAATCCGCGATACGCAGGATGCCTCCCAGACCCAAGCTGACACCAGTGCCAACTCGGGCTGGTTTGATAGTGCCAACGGAGTCCTACAATCTGCCATCAGGAACTGGGGCTGGTGACTTTTGTTTCAGAGGGAAAGGCCCGTGGAATATGTTTGGGGGCCTGTGGCCCAGAGTGGCCGGGTGGCTCCTGAAAATCCGCGATACGCAGGATGCCTCCCAGACCCAAGCTGGCACCAGTGCCAACTCGGGCTGGTTTGATAGTGCCAACGGAGTCCTACAATCTGCCATCAGGAACTGGGGCTGGTGACTTTTGTTTCGCCGGGAAAGGGCCGCTGTATATGTTTGCTGCCCTGTGGCCCAGAGTAGCCGGGTGGCTCCTGAAAATCCGCGATACGCAGGATGCCTCCCAGACCCAAGCTGACACCAGTGCCAACTCGGGCTGGTTTGATAGTGCCAACGGAGTCCTACAATCTGCCATAAAGAACCAGGGCTGGTGACTTTTGTTTCCCTGGGAAACGGCCGGTGAATATGTTTGCTGCCCTGTGGCCCGGAGTAGCCGGGTGACTCCTGAAAATCCGCGATAGGCAGGATGCCTCTCAGACCCAAGCCAGCACCAGTGCCAACTCGGGCTGGTTTGTTAGTGCCAACGGAGTCCTACACTCTGCCATCAGGGAAAGGGGCTGGTGACTTTTGTTTCAGAGGGAAAGGCCCGTGGAATAGGTTTAAGGGCCTGTGGACCGGGGTGGCTGGCTGGCTCCTGAAAATCCGCGGTACGCAGGATGCCTCCCAGACCCAAGCTGGCACCAGTGCCAACTCGGGCTGGTTTGATAGTGCCAACGGAGTCCTACAATCTGCCATAAAGAACCAGGGCTGGTGGCTTTTGTTTCCCAGGTAAAGGGCCGGAGTTTATGTTTGGGGGCCTGTGGCCCGGAGTGGCAGGTTGGCTCCTGAAAATCAGCGAGGCAGGATGCCTCCCAGACCCAAGCTGGCGCCAGTGCCAACTCGGGCTGGTTTGATAGTGCCCACGGAGTCCTACAATCTGCCATCAGGAACTGGGGCTGGTGACTTCTGTTTCAGAGGGAAAGGCCCGTGGAATATGTTTGGGGACCTGTGGCCCAGAGTGGCCGGCTGGCTCCTGAAAATCCGCGATACGCAGGATGCCTCCCAGACCCAAGCTGGCACCAGTGCCAACTCGGGCTGGTTTGTTAGTGCCAACGGAGTCCTACAATCTGCCATCAGGGAAAGGGTCTGGTGACTTTTGTTTCCCAGGGAAACGGCCGGGTATATATGTTTCGGGGCCTGTGGCCAAGAGTGGCCGGCTGGCTCCTGAAAATCGGCGATACGCAGGATGCCTCCCAGACCCAAGCTGGCACCAGTGCCAACTCGGGCTGGTTTGATAGTGCCAACGGTTTCCTACAATCTGACATCAGGAGCTGGGTATTTTGACTTTTGTTTCCCAGAGAAACGGCCAGTGTATATGTTTGGGGGCCTCTGGCCCAGAGTGGCCGGGTGCCTCCTGAAAATCCGCGATACGCAGGATGCCTCCCAGACCCAAGCTGGCACCAGTGCCAACTCGGGCTGGTTTGATAGTGCCAACGGAGTCCTACAATCTGCGATAAAGGACCAGGGCTGGTGACTTTTGTTTCCCGGGGAAAGGGCGGGAGTTTATGTTTGGTGGACTGTGGCCCGCAGTGGCAGGTTGGCTCCTGAAAATCCGCGATACGCAGGATGCCTCCCAGACCCAAGCTGGCACCAGTGCCAACTCGGGCTGGTTTGTTAGTGCCAACGGAGTCCTACAATCTGCCATCAGGTACTGGGTATATTGACTTTCGTTTCCCCAGGGAAACGGCCGGTGTATATGTTTGGGGGCCTCTGGCCCTGAGTGGCCAACTGGCTCCTGAAAATCCGCGATACGCAGGATGCCTCCCAGACCCAAGCTGGCACCAGTGCCAACTCGGGCTGGTTTGTTAGTGCCAACGGAGTCCTACAATCTGCCATCAGGGAAAGGGTCTGGTGACTTTTGTTTCCCAGGGAAACGGCCGGTATATATGTTTCGGGGCCTGTGGCCAAGAGTGGCCGGCTGGTTCCTGAAAATCCGCGATACGCAGGATGCCTCCCAGACCCAAGCTGGCACCAGTGCCAACTCGGGCTGGTTTGATAGTGCCAACGGAGTCCTACAATCTGCCATAAAAAACCTGGGCTGGTGAGTTTTTTTTCAGAAGGAAAGGGCCGGAGTATTTGTTTTGGGGCCTCTGGCCGACTGGCTCCTGAAAATCCGCGATACGCAGGATGCCTCCCAGACCCAAGCTGGCACCAGTGCCAACTCGGGCTGGTTTGATAGTGCCAACGGAGTCCTACAATCTGCCATGAGGAACCGGGGGCTGGTGACTTTTGTTTCAGAGGGAAAGGCCCGTGGTTTATGTTTGGGGCCTGTGGCCCAGAGTGGCCGCTGGCTCCTGAAAATCCGCGATACGCAGGATGCCTCCCAGACCCAAGCTGGCACCAGTGCCAACTCGGGCTGGTTTGATAGTGCCAATGGAGTCCTACAATCTGCCATCAGGAAAAGGGGCTGGTGACTTTTGTTTCCCAGAGGGAAACGGCTGGTGGAATATGTTTGGGGGCCTGTGGCCCAGAGTGGCCGGCTGGCTCCTGAAAATCCGCGATACGCAGGATGCCTCCCAGACCCAAGCTGGCACCAGTGCCAACTCGGGCTGGTTTGATAGTGCCAACGGAGTCCTACAATCTGCCATAAAGAACCAGGGCTGGTGACTTTTGTTTCCGCCGGAAAGGGCCGTGTACTTATGTTTGGGGCCTGTGGCCAAGGCGCGGCTGGCTCCTGAAAATCCGGCGATAGGCAGGATGCCTCCCAGACCCAAGCTGGCACCAGTGCCAACTCGGGCTGGTTTGTTAGTGCCAACGGAGTCCTACAATCTGCCATCAGGGAAAGGGGCTGGTGACTTTTGTTTCAGAGGGAAAGGCCCGGTTTATATGTTTGGGGGCCTGTGGCCCCGAGTGGCCGGCTGGCTCTTGAAAATCCGCGATACGCAGGATGCCTCCCAGACCCAAGCTGGCACCAGTGCCAACTCAGACTGGTTTGTTAGTGCCAACGGAGTCCTACAATCTGCCATAAAGAAGCAGGGCTGGTGACTTTTGTTTCCCGGGAAACGGCCGGTGTATATGTTTCCTGCCCTGTGGCCCAGCGTAGCCGGGTGATTCCTGAAAATCCGCGATAGGCAGGATGCCTCCCAGACCCAAGCTGGCACCAGTGCCAACTCGGGCTGGTTTGTTAGTGCCAACGGAGTCCTACAATCTGCCATCAGGGAAAGGGGCTGGTGACTTCGTTTCAGAGGGAAAGGCCCGTGGAATATGTTTGGGGGCCTTAGGCCTGGAGAGGCCGGCTGGCTCCTGAAAATCCGCGATATGCAGGATGCCTCCCAGACCCAAGCTGGCCCCAGTGCCAACTCGGGCTGGTTTGACAGTGCCAACGGAGTCCTACAATCTGCCATCAGGATCTGGGGCTGGTGACTTTTGTTTCCCAGGGAAACGGCCTTTGTATATGTTTGGGGGCCTCTGGCCCAGAGTGGCCGGCTGGATCCTGAAAATCCGCGATACGCAGGATGCCTCCCAGACCCAAGCTGGCACCAGTGCCAACTCGGGCTGGTTTGATAGTGCCAATGGAGTCCTTCAATCTGCCATCAGGAACTGGGGCTGGTGACTTTTGTTTCAGAGGGAAAGGCCCGGTTTATATGTTTGGGGGCCTGTGGCCCAGAGTGGCCGGCTGGCTCCTGAAAATCCGCGATACGCAGGATGCCTCCCAGACCCAAGCTGGCACCAGTGCCAACTCGGGCTGGTTTGATAGTGCCAATGGAGTCCTACAATCTGCCATGAGGGACTGGGGCTGGTGACTTTTGTTTCTCGGGAAACGGCCGTTGTATATGTTTCCGGCCCTGTGGCCCAGCGTAGCCGGGTGACTCCTGAAAATCCGCGATAGGCAGGATGCCTCCCAGACCCAAGCTGGCACCAGTGCCAACTCGGGCTGGTTTGTTAGTGCCAACGGAGTCCTACAATCTGCCATCAGGAACTGGGGCTGGTGAGTTTTGTTTCAGAGGGAAAGGCCCGTGGAATATGTTTGGGGGCCATAGGCCTGCAGAGGCCGGCTGGCTCCTGAAAATCCGCGATAGGCAGGATGCCTCCCAGACCCAAGCTGGCACCAGTGCCAACTCGGGCTGGTTTGATAGTGCCAACGGAGTCCTACAATCTGCCATAAAGAACCAGGGCTGGTGACTTTTGTTTCAGACGGAAAGGGCCCGTGGACTATTTTTGGGGCCTGGGTGGCCCGGCGGGCTCCTGAAAATCCGCGATAGGCAGGATGCCTCCCAGACCCAAGCTGGCACCAGTGCCAACTCGGGCTGGTTTGATAGTGCCAACGGAGTCCTACAATCTGCCATAAGGAAAGGGGCTGGTGACTTTTGTTTCCGAGGGAAAGGCCCGTGGAATATGTTTGAGGGCCATAGGCCTGGAGAGGCCGGCTGGCTCCTGAAAATCCGCGATAGGCAGGATGCCTCCCAGACCCAAGCTGGCACCAGTGCCAACTCGGGCTGGTTTGATAGTGCCAACGGAGTCCTACAATCTGCCATCAGGGAAGGGGGCTGGTGACTTTTGTTTCCCAGGGAAACGGCCGGTATATATGTTTTGGGGCCTGTGGCCCGAGAGTGGCCGGCTGGCTCCTGAAAATCCGCGACACGCAGGATGCCTCCCAGACCCAAGCTGGCACCAGTGCCAACTCGGGCTGGTTTGATAGTGCCAACGGAGTCCTACAATCTGCCATGAAGAACCGGGGCTGGTGACTTTTGTTTCCGAGGGAAAGGGCCGGTGAATTTGTTTTGGGGCCTGGTGGCCGGGCTGGCTCCTGAAAATCCGCGATACGCAGGATGCCTCCCAGACCCAAGCTGGCACCAGTGCCAACTCGGGCTGGTTTGATAGTGCCAACGGAGTCCTACAATCTGCCATAAGGAACCAGGGCTGGTGACTTTTGTTTCCGCGGGAAACGGCCGGTGTATATGTTTGCGGCCCTGTGGCCCGGAGTAGCCGGGTGACTCCTGAAAATCCGCGATAGGCAGGATGCCTCTCAGACCCAAGCTGGCACCAGTGCCAACTCGGGCTGGTTTGATAGTGCCAACGGAGTCCTACAATCTGCCATCAGGAAAAGGGGCTGGTGACTTTTGTTTCAGAGGGAAAGGCCCGTGGAATATGTTTGGGGGCCTGTGGCCCGGGGTGGCCGGCTGGCTCCTGAAAATCCGCGATACGCAGGATGCCTCCCAGACCCAAGCTGGCACCAGTGCCAACTCGGGCTGGTTTGATAGTGCCAACGGAGTCCTACAATCTGCCATAAAGAACCAGGGCTGGTGGCTTTTGTTTCCCAGGGAAAGGGCCGGAGTATATGTTTTGGGGCCTGTGGCCCAGAGTGGCCGGTTGGCTCCTGAAAATCCGCGATACGCAGGATGCCTCCCAGACCCAAGCTGGCACCAGTGCCAACTCGGGCTGGTTTGATAGTGCCAACGGAGTCCTACAATCTGCCATCAGGAACTGGGGCTGGTGACTTTTGTTTCAGAGGGAAAGGCCCGTGGAATATGTTTGGGGGCCTGTGGCCCGGAGTGGCCGGCTGGCTCCTGAAAATCCGCGATACGCAGGATGCCTCCCAGACCCAAGCTGGCACCAGTGCCAACTCGGGCTGGTTTGATAGTGCCAACGGAGTCCTACAATCTGCCATCAGGAAAGGGGCTGGTGACTTTTGTTTCCGAGGGAAAGGGCCGGTATATATGTTTCGGGGCCTGTGGCCCAGAGTGGCCGGCTGGCTCCTGAAAATCCGCGATACGCAGGATGCCTCCCAGACCCAAGCTGGCACCAGTGCCAACTCGGGCTGGTTTGATAGTGCCAACGGAGTCCTACAATCTGCCATAAAGAACCAGGGCTGGTGACTTTTGTTTCAGACGGAAAGGGCCGTGACTTATGTTTGGGGGCCTGTGGCCAGAGACTGGCTCCTGAAAATCCGCGATACGCAGGATGCCTCCCAGACCCAAGCTGGCACCAGTGCCAACTCGGGCTGGTTTGATAGTGCCAACGGAGTCCTACAATCTGCCATAAAGAACCGGGGCTGGTGATTTTGTTTTCAGCGGAAAGGGCCTGATGTATATGTTTGGGGCCTGTGGAAGGCGGGCTCCTGAAAATCCGCGATACGCAGGATGCCTCCCAGACCCAAGCTGGCACCAGTGCCAACTCGGGCTGGTTTGATAGTGCCAACGGAGTCCTACAATCTGCCATAAAAACCTGGGCTGGTGACTTTTTGTTTCAGAAGGAAAGGGCCGGAGTTTTTGTTTGGGGCCTGTGGCCGGCTGGCTCCTGAAAATCCGCGATACGCAGGATGCCTCCCAGACCTAAGCTGGCACCAGTGCCAACTCGGGCTGGTTTGATAGTGCCAACGGAGTCCTACAATCTGCCATCAGGAACTGGGGCTGGTGAATTTGTTTCAGAGGGAAAGGCCCGTGGAATATGTTTGGGGGCCTGTGGCCCAGAGTGGCCGGGTGGCTCCTGAAAATCCGCGATACGCAGGATGCCTCCCAGACCCAAGCTGGCACCAGTGCCAACTCGGGCTGGTTTGATAGTGCCAACGGAGTCCTACAATCTGCCATCAGGAACTGGGGCTGGTGACTTTTGTTTCGCCGGGAAACGGCCGCTGTATATGTTTGCTGCCCTGTGGCCCAGAGTAGCCGGGTGACTCCTGAAAATCCGCGATAGGCAGGATGCCTCCCAGACCCAAGCTGGCACCAGTGCCAACTCGGGCTGGTTTGATAGTGCCAACGGAGTCCTACAATCTGCCATAAAGAACCAGGGCTGGTGACTTTTGTTTCCCTGGGAAACGGCCGGTGAATATGTTTGCTGCCCTGTGGCCCGGAGTCGCCGGGTGACTCCTGAAAATCCGCGATAGGCAGGATGCCTCTCAGACCCAAGCTGGCACCAGTGCCAACTCGGGCTGGTTTGATAGTGCCAACGGAGTCCTACACTCTGCCATCAGGGAAAGGGGCTGGTGACTTTTGTTTCAGAGGGAAAGGCCCGTGGAATATGTTTAAGGGCCTGTGGCCCGGGGTGGCCGGCTGGCTCCTGAAAATCCGCGGTACGCAGGATGCCTCCCAGACCCAAGCTGGCACCAGTGCCAACTCGGGCTGGTTTGATAGTGCCAACGGAGTCCTACAATCTGCCATAAAGAACCAGGGCTGGTGACTTTTGTTTCCCAGGTAAAGGGCCGGAGTTTATGTTTGGGGCCTGTGGCCCGGAGTGGCAGGTTGGCTCCTGAAAATCCGCGATAGGCAGGATGCCTCCCAGACCCAAGCTGGCGCCAGTGCCAACTCGGGCTGGTTTGATAGTGCCCACGGAGTCCTACAATCTGCCATCAGGAACTGGGGCTGGTGACTTTTGTTTCAGAGGGAAAGGCCCGTGGAATATGTTTGGGGCCTGTGGCCCAGAGTGGCCGGCTGGCTCCTGAAAATCCGCGATACGCAGGATGCCTCCCAGACCCAAGCTGGCACCAGTGCCAACTCGGGCTGGTTTGATAGTGCCAATGGAGTCCTACAATCTGCCATCAGGAACTGGGGCTGGTGACTTTTGTTTCCCAGGGAAACGGCCGGTGTATATGTTTGCGGCCCTGTGGCCCAGCGTGGCCGGGTGGCTCCTGAAAATCCGCGATACGCAGGATGCCTCCCAGACCCAAGCTGGCACCAGTGCCAACTCGGGCTGGTTTGTTAGTGCCAACGGAGTCCTACAATCTGCCATCAGGGACAGGGGCTGGTGACTTTTGTTTCCGAGGGAAACGGCCGGGGTATATGTTTGGGGGCCTGTGGCCCGGAGTGGCCGGCTGGCTCCTGAAAATCCGCGATAGGCAGGATGCCTCCCAGACCCAAGCTGGCACCAGTGCCAACTCGGGCTGGTTTGATAGTGCCAACGGAGTCCTACAATCTGCCATAAGGACCTGGGGCTGGTGACTTTTGTTTCAGAGGGAAAGGGCCGGGAGTTATGTTTGGGGCCTGCGGGTGGCCCGGCTGGCTCCTGAAAATCCGCGATACGCAGGATGCCTCCCAGACCCAAGCTGGCACCAGTGCCAACTCGGGCTGGTTTGATAGTGCCAACGGAGTCCTACAATCTGCCATCAGGGAAAGGGGCTGGTGACTTTTGTTTCAGAGGGAAAGGCCCGGTTTATATGTTTGGGGGCCTGTGGCCCGGAGTGGCCGGCTGGCTCCTGAAAATCCGCGATACGCAGGATGCCTCCCAGACCCAAGCTGGCACCAGTGCCAACTCGGGCTGGTTTGATAGTGCCAACGGAGTCCTACAATCTGCCATAAGGAAGCAGGGCTGGTGACTTTTGTTTCGCGGGAAACGGCCGGTGTATATGTTTGCGGCCCTGTGGCCCAGCGTAGCCGGGTGGCTCCTGAAAATCCGCGATACGCAGGATGCCTCCCAGACCCAAGCTGGCACCAGTGCCAACTCGGGCTGGTTTGATAGTGCCAACGGAGTCCTACAATCTGCCATCAGGGAAAGGGGCTGGTGACTTTTGTTTCCGAGGGAAAGGCCCGTGGTATATGTTTGGGGGCCTTTGGCCTGGAGAGGCCGGCTGGCTCCTGAAAATCCGCGATACGCAGGATGCCTCCCAGACCCAAGCTGGCACCAGTGCCAACTCGGGCTGGTTTGATAGTGCCAACGGAGTCCTACAATCTGCCATCAGGAACTGGGGCTGGTGACTTTTGTTTCTGCGGGGAAAGGCCCGGTTTATATGTTTAGGGGCCTGTGGCCCGGCGTGGCCGGCTGGCTCCTGAAAATCCGCGGTACAGCAGGATGCCTCCCAGACCCAAGCTGGCACCAGTGCCAACTCGGGCTGGTTTGATAGTGCCAACGGAGTCCTACAATCTGCCATGAGGAACTGGGGCTGGTGACTTTTGTTTCAGAGGGAAACGGCCGGTGTATATGTTTGCGGCCCTGTGGCCCGGAGTAGCC
This sequence comes from Camarhynchus parvulus, assembly GCF_901933205.1. Classification (NCBI taxonomy): domain Eukaryota; kingdom Metazoa; phylum Chordata; class Aves; order Passeriformes; family Thraupidae; genus Camarhynchus; species Camarhynchus parvulus. The sequence goes on from NW_022148054.1 coordinate 33,015, forward strand.
GGCTGACTCCTGAAAATCCGCGATACGCAGGATGCCTCCCAGACCCAAGCTGGCACCAGTGCCAACTCGGGCTGGTTTGTTAGTGCCAACGGAGTCCTACAATCTGCCATCAGGAAAAGGGGCTGGTGACTTTTGTTTCAGAGGAAAGGCCCGTGGTATATGTTTGGGGGCCTTAGGCCTGGAGTGGCCGGCTGGCTCCTGAAAATCCGCGATACGCAGGATGCCTCCCAGACCCAAGCTGGCACCAGTGCCAACTCGGGCTGGTTTGATAGTGCCAACGGAGTCCTACAATCTGCCATCAGGAACTGGGGCTGGTGACTTTTGTTTCTCAGGGGAAAGGCCCGGTGTATATGTTTGGGGCCTCTGGCCCGGCGTGGCCGGCTGGCTCCTGAAAATCCGCGATACGCAGGATGCCTCCCAGACCTAAGCTGGCACCAGTGCCAACTCGGGCTGGTTTGATAGTGCCAACGGAGTCCTACAATCTGCCATAAGGGACCGGGGCTGGTGACTTTTGTTTTCAGGGAAAGGGCCGGTGTATATGTTTGCGGGCCTGTGGCCCGGAGTAGCCGGTGGCTCCTGAAAATCCGCGATACGCAGGATGCCTCCCAGACCCAAGCTGGCACCAGTGCCAACTCGGGCTGGTTTGTTAGTGCCAACGGAGTCCTACAATCTGCCATCAGGGAAAGGGGCTGGTGACTTTTGTTTCAGAGGGAACGGCCCGTGTATATGTTTGGGGGCCTTTGGCCTGGAGTGGCCGGCTGGCTCCTGAAAATCCGCGATACGCAGGATGCCTCCCAGACCCAAGCTGGCACCAGTGCCAACTCGGGCTGGTTTGATAGTGCCAACGGAGTCCTACAATCTGCCATAAGGAACCGGGGCTGGTGACTTTTGTTTCCGAGGGAAACGGCCGGTAGTATTTGTTTGGGGCCTGTGGCCCAGACCGGCTCCTGAAAATCCGCGATACGCAGGATGCCTCCCAGACCCAAGCTGGCACCAGTGCCAACTCGGGCTGGTTTGATAGTGCCAACGGAGTCCTGCAATCTGCCATCAGGGAAAGGGGCTGGTGACTTTTGTTTCAGAGGGAAAGGCCCGTGTAATATGTTTGGGGGCCATAGGTCCGTAGTGGCGGGCTGCCTCCTGAAAATCCGCGATACGCAGGATGCCTCCCAGACCCAAGCTGGCACCAGTGCCAACTCGGGCTGGTTTGATAGTGCCAACGGAGTCCTACAATCTGCCATCAGGGAAAGGGGCTGGTGACTTTTGTTTCCCAGGGAAACGGCCGGTGTATATGTTTGGGGGCCCTGTGGCCCAGAGTGGCCGGCTGGCTCCTGAAAATCCGCGATACGCAGGATGCCTCCCAGACCCAAGCTGGCACCAGTGCCAACTCGGGCTGGTTTGATAGTGCCAACGGAGTCCTACAATTTGCCATCAGGAACTGGGGCCGGTGACTTTTGTTTCTCCAGGAAAGGCCCGGTTTATATGTTTGGGGCCTGTGGCCGGCGTGGCCGGCTGGCTCCTGAAAATCTGCGGTACACAGGATGCCTCCCAGACCTAAGCTGGCACCAGTGCCAACTCGGGCTGGTTTGATAGTGCCAACGGTGTCCTACAATCTGCCATGAGGGACTGGGGCTGGTGACTTTTGTTTCAGAGGGAAACGGCCTGTGTATATGATTGTTGCCCTGTGGCCCGGAGTAGCCGGGTGACTGCTGAAAATCCGCGATAGGCAGGATGCCTCCCAGACCCAAGCTGGCACCAGTGCCAACTCGGGCTGGTTTGTTAGTGCCAACGGAGTTCTACAATCTGCCATCAGGAAAGGGGCTGGTGAGATTTGTTTCAGAGGGAAATGCCCGTGGAATATGTTTGGGGGCCATAGGCCTGGAGAGGCCGGCTGGCTCCTGAAAATCCGCGATAGGCAGGATGCCTCCCAGACCCAAGCTGGCACCAGTGCCAACTCGGGCTGGTTTGATAGTGCCAACGGTGTCCTACAATCTGCCATAAAGAACCAGGGCTGGTGACTTTTGTTTCAGACGGAAAGGGCCTGAGTTTTGTTTGGGGCCTCTGGAAGACAGGCTCCTGAAAATCCGCGATAGGCAGGATGCCTCCCAGACCCAAGCTGGCACCAGTGCCAACTCGGGCTGGTTTGTTAGTGCCAACGGAGTCCTACAATCTGCCATAAGGGAAAGGGGCTGGTGACTTTTGTTTCAGAGGGAAAGGCCCGTGGAATATGTTTGAGGGCCATAGACCTGGAGAGGCCGGCTGGCTCCTGAAAATCCGCGATAGGCAGGATGCCTCCCAGACCCAAGCTGGCACCAGTGCCAACTCGGGCTGGTTTGTTAGTGCCAACGGAGTCCTACAATCTGCCATCAGGGAAAGGGGCTGGTGACTTTTGTTTCCCAGGGAAACGGCCGGTATATATGTTTCGGCGCCTGTGGCCAAGAGTGGCCGGCTGGTTCCTGAAAATCGGCGATACGCAGGATGCCTCCCAGACCCAAGCTGGCACCAGTGCCAACTCGGGCTGGTTTGATAGTGCCAACGGAGTCCTACAATCTGCCATAAAAAGCTGGGCTGCTGAGTTTTTTTCAGAAGGAAAGGGCCGGAGTTTTTGTTTGGGGCCTCTGGCCGGCTGGCTCCTGAAAATCCGCGATACGCAGGATGCCTCCCAGACCCAAGCTGACACCAGTGCCAACTCGGGCTGGTTTGATAGTGCCAACGGAGTCCTACAATCTGCCATCAGGAACTGGGGCTGGTGACTTTTGTTTCAGAGGGAAAGGCCCGTGGAATATGTTTGGGGGCCTGTGGCCCAGAGTGGCCGGGTGGCTCCTGAAAATCCGCGATACGCAGGATGCCTCCCAGACCCAAGCTGGCACCAGTGCCAACTCGGGCTGGTTTGATAGTGCCAACGGAGTCCTACAATCTGCCATCAGGGACTGGGGCTGGTGACTTTTGTTTCGCCGGGAAACGGCCGCTGTATATGTTTGCTGCCCTGTGGCCCAGAGTAGCCGGGTGGCTCCTGAAAATCCGCGATACGCAGGATGCCTCCCAGACCCAAGCTGACACCAGTGCCAACTCGGGCTGGTTTGATAGTGCCAACGGAGTCCTACAATCTGCCATAAAGAACCAGGGCTGGTGACTTTTGTTTCCCTGGGAAACGGCCGGTGAATATGTTTGCTGCCCTGTGGCCCGGAGTCGCCGGGTGGCTCCTGAAAATCCGCGATAGGCAGGATGCCTCTCAGACCCAAGCCAGCACCAGTGCCAACTCGGGCTGGTTTGTTAGTGCCAACGGAGTCCTACACTCTGCCATCAGGGAAAGGGGCTGGTGACTTTTGTTTCAGAGGGAAAGGCCCGTGGAATAGGTTTAAGGGCCTGTGGACCGGGATGGCTGGCTGGCTCCTGAAAATCCGCGGTACAGAGGATGCCTCCCAGACCCAAGCTGGCACCAGTGCCAACTCGGGCTGGTTTGATAGTGCCAACGGAGTCCTACAATCTGCCATAAAGAACCAGGGCTGGTGGCTTTTGTTTCCCAGGTAAAGGGCCGGAGTTTATGTTTGGGGGCCTGTGGCCCGGAGTGGCAGGTTGGCTCCTGAAAATCAGCGAGAGGCAGGATGCCTCCCAGACCCAAGCTGGCGCCAGTGCCAACTCGGGCTGGTTTGATAGTGCCCACGGAGTCCTACAATCTGCCATCAGGAACTGGGGCTGGTGACTTCTGTTTCAGAGGGAAAGGCCCGTGGAATATGTTTGGGGACCTGTGGCCCAGAGTGGCCGGCTGGCTCCTGAAAATCCGCGTTACGCAGGATGCCTCCCAGACCCAAGCTGGCACCAGTGCCAACTCGGGCTGGTTTGTTAGTGCCAACGGAGTCCTACAATCTGCCATCAGGGAAAGGGTCTGGTGACTTTTGTTTCCCAGGGAAACGGCCGGTATATATGTTTCGGGGCCTGTGGCCAAGAGTGGCCGGCTGGCTCCTGAAAATCGGCGATACGCAGGATGCCTCCCAGACCCAAGCTGGCACCAGTGCCAACTCGGGCTGGTTTGATAGTGCCAACGGTTTCCTACAATCTGACATCAGGAGCTGGGTATTTTGAGTTTTGTTTCCCAGAGAAACGGCCAGTGTATATGTTTGGGGGCCTCTGGCCCAGAGTGGCCGGCTGGCTCCTGAAAATCCGCGATACGCAGGATGCCTCCCAGACCCAAGCTGGCACCAGTGCCAACTCGGGCTGGTTTGATAGTGCCAACGGAGTCCTACAATCTGCGATAAAGGACCAGGGCTGGTGACTTTTGTTTCCCGGGGAAAGGGCGGGAGTTTATGTTTGGTGGACTGTGGCCCGCAGTGGCAGGTTGGCTCCTGAAAATCCGCGATACGCAGGATGCCTCCCAGACCCAAGCTGGCGCCAGTGCCAACTCGGGCTGGTTTGTTAGTGCCAACGGAGTCCTACAATCTGCCATAAGGTACTGGGTATATTGACTTTCGTTTCCCAGGAAACGGCCGGTGTATATGTTTTGGGGGCCTGTGGCCCAGAGTGGCCGGCTGGCTCCTGAAAATCCGCGATACGCAGGATGCCTCCCAGACCCAAGCTGGCACCAGTGCCAACTCGGGCTGGTTTGTTAGTGCCAACGGAGTCCTACAATCTGCCATCAGGGAAAGGGGCGGGTGACTTTTGTTTCAGAGGAAAGAGCCCGTGGAATATGTTTGGGGGCCTGTGGCCCAGAGTGGCCGGCTGGCTCCTGAAAATTCGCGATACGCAGGATGCCTCCCAGACCCAAGCTGGCACCAGTGCCAACTCGGGCTGGTTTGATAGTGCCAACGGAGTCCTACAATCTGCCATCAGGAACCGGGGCTGGTGACTTTTGTTTCGCGGGAAAGGCCCGGTTTATATGTTTAGGGGCCTGTGGCCGGGGACGGCTGGCTCCTGAAAATCTGCGGTACGCAGGATGCCTCCCAGACCCAAGCTGGCACCAGTGCCAACTCGGGCTGGTTTGATAGTGCCAACGGAGTCCTACAATCTGCCATGAGGAACCGGGGCTGGTGACTTTTGTTTCAGAGGGAAACGGCCGGTGTATATGTTTGCGGCCCTGTGGCCCGGAGTAGCCGGGTGGCTCCTGAAAAATCCGCGATACGCAGGATGCCTCCCAGACCCAAGCTGGCACCAGTGCCAACTCGGGCTGGTTTGTTAGTGCCAACGGAGTCCTACAATCTGCCATCAGGGAAAGGGGCTGGTGACTTTTGTTTCAGAGGGAAAGGCCCGTGGAATATGTTTGGGGGCCATAGGCCTGGAGAGGCCGGCTGGCTCCTGAAAATCCGCGATACGCAGGATGCCTCCCAGACCCAAGCTGGCACCAGTGCCAACTCGGGCTGGTTTGATAGTGCCAACGGAGTCCTACAATCTGCCATCAGGAACTGGGGCTGGTGACTTTGTTTCGCGGGAAAGGGCCGGTTTATATGTTTGCGGGCCTGTGGCCGCGTGGCCGGCTGGCTCCTGAAAATCGCGGTACGCAGGATGCCTCCCAGACCCAAGCTGGCCCCAGTGCCAACTCGGGCTGGTTTGATAGTGCCAATGGAGTCCTACAATCTGCCATGAGGGACTGGGGCTGGTGACTTTTGTTTCAGAGGGAAAGGCCCGGTGTATATGTTTGCGGGCCTGTGGCCCGGAGTGGCCGGCTGGCTCCTGAAAATCCGCGATACGCAGGATGCCTCCCAGACCCAAGCTGGCACCAGTGCCAACTCGGGCTGGTTTGTTAGTGCCAACGGAGTCCTACAATCTGCCATCAGGAAAGGGGCTGGTGACTTTTGTTTCCGAGGAAAGGCCGGTGTATATGTTTGGGGGCCCTTGGCCTGGAGTGGCCGGGCTGGCTCCTGAAAATCCGCGATACGCAGGATGCCTCCCAGACCCAAGCTGGCACCAGTGCCAACTCGGGCTGGTTTGATAGTGCCAACGGAGTCCTACAATCTGCCATCAGGAACCGGGGCTGGTGACTTTTGTTTCAGAGGGAAAGGCCTGTGTATATGTTTGGGGGCCTGTGGGAGGCCGGCTGGCTCCTGAAAATCCGCGATACGCAGGATGCCTCCCAGACCCAAGCTGGCACCAGTGCCAACTCGGGCTGGTTTGATAGTGCCAACGGAGTCCTACAATCTGCCATCAGGACGAGGGGCTGGTGACTTTTGTTTCGCTGAGGGAAAGGCCGTGGAATATGTTTGAGGGGCCTTGGTGGGCAGCGGGGCTGGCGTTCCTGAAAATCCGCGATACATAGCGGATGCCTCCCAGACCCAAGCTGGCACCAGTGCCAACTCGGGCTGGTTTGATAGTGCCAACGGAGTCCTACAATCTGCCATCAGGAACCGGGGCTGGTGACTTTTGTTTCACAGGGAAACGGCCGGTGTATATGTTTGGGGCCTGTGGCCCAGAGTGGCCGGCTGGCTCCTGAAAATCCGCGATACGCAGGATGCCTCCCAGACCCAAGCTGGCACCAGTGCCAACTCGGGCTGGTTTGATAGTGCCAACGGAGTCCTACAATCTGCCATCAGGAACTGGGGCTGGTGACTTTTTTTTCAGAGGGAAAGGGCCGGAGTATATGTTTGGGGCCTGGGGCCTGGAGTGGCCGGCTGGCTCCTGAAAATCCGCGATACGCAGGATGCCTCCCAGACCCAAGCTGGCACCAGTGCCAACTCGGGCTGGTTTGATAGTGCCAACGGAGTCCTACAATCTGCCATCAGGAACCGGGGCTGGTGACTTTTGTTTCAGAGGGAAAGGCCCGTGGTATATGTTTGGGGCCCTTGGCCCAGAGTGGCCGGCTGGCTCCTGAAAATCCGCGATACGCGGATGCCTCCCAGACCCAAGCTGGCACCAGTGCCAACTCGGGCTGGTTTGATAGTGCCAACGGAGTCCTACAATCTGCCATCGGAAAACTGGGGCTGGTGACTTTTGTTTCGCGGGAAAGGCCCGGTGTATATGTTTGGGGCCCTGTGGCCGAGTACCGGGTGGCTCCTGAAAACCGCGATAGGCAGGATGCCTCCCAGACCCAGCTGGCACCAGTGCCAACTCGGGCTGGTTTGATAGTGCCAACGGAGTCCTACAATCTGCCATCAGGAAACGGGGCTGGTGACTTTTGTTTCAGAGGGAAACGGCCGTGGTATATGTTTGGGGCCCTTGGCCCGGAGTGGCCGGCTGGCTCCTGAAAATCCGCGATACGCAGGATGCCTCCCAGACCCAAGCTGGCACCAGTGCCAACTCGGGCTGGTTTGATAGTGCCAACGGAGTCCTACAATCTGCCATAAGGAACCGGGGCTGGTGACTTTTGTTTCCCAGGGAAAGGGCCGGTGTATATGTTTGGGGGCCTGTGGCCCGGAGTGGCCGGTTGGCTCCTGAAAATCCGCGTTACGCAGGATGCCTCCCAGACCCAAGCTGGCACCAGTGCCAACTCGGGCTGGTTTGATAGTGCCAACGGAGTCCTACAATCTGCCATCAGGAACTGGGGCTGGTGACTTTTGTTTCAGAGGGAAAGGCCCGTGGAATATGTTTGGGGCCTGTGGCCCAGAGTGGCCGGCTGGCTCCTGAAAATCCGCGATGCGCAGGATGCCTCCCAGACCCAAGCTGGCACCAGTGCCAACTCGGGCTGGTTTGATAGTGCCAACGGAGTCCTACAATCTGCCATCAGGAAACGGGGCTGGTGACTTTTGTTTCCCAAGGAAACGGCCGTGTATATATGTTTGGGGGCCTGTGGCCCAGAGTGGCCGGCTGGCTCCTGAAAATCCGCGATACGCAGGATGCCTCCCAGACCCAAGCTGGCACCAGTGCCAACTCGGGCTGGTTTGATAGTGCCAACGGAGTCCTACAATCTGCCATCAGGAACTGGGGCTGTTGACTTTTGTTTCCCAGGGAAACGGCCGGTGTATATGTTTGGGGGCCTGTGGCCCAGAGACGGGGGGCTCCTGAAAATCCGCGATACGCAGGATGCCTCCCAGACCCAAGCTGGCACCAGTGCCAACTCGGGCTGGTTTGATAGTGCCAACGGAGTCCTACAATCTGCCATAAAGGACCAGGGCTGGTGACTTTTGTTTCGCGGGAAAGGGCCGTGGTTTATGTTTGGGGGCCTGTGGCCCGCAGTGGCCGGTTGGCTCCTGAAAATCCGCGATACGCAGGATGCCTCCCAGACCCAAGCTGGCACCAGTGCCAACTCGGGCTGGTTTGATAGTGCCAACGGAGTCCTACAATCTGCCATCAGGAACTGGGGCTGGTGACTTTTGTTTCCAGAGGAAACGGCCGGTGTATATGTTTGGGGGCCTGTGGCCCGAGTGGCCGACTGGCTCCTGAAAATCCGCGATACGCAGGATGCCTCCCAGACCCAAGCTGGCACCAGTGCCAACTCGGGCTGGTTTGATAGTGCCAACGGAGTCCTACAATCTGCCATCAGGAACGGGGCTGGTGACTTTTGTTTCAGAGGAAAGGGCCGGTATATATGTTTGGGGCCTGTGGCCCAGAGCGGCGGCTGGCTCCTGAAAATCCGCGATACGCAGGATGCCTCCCAGACCCAAGCTGGCACCAGTGCCAACTCGGGCTGGTTTGATAGTGCCAACGGAGTCCTACAATCTGCCATCAGGAACCGGGGCTGGTGACTTTTTTTTCAGAGGAAAGGGCCGGAGTATATGTTTGGGGCCTGTGGCCCGAGTACTGGCTCCTGAAAATCCGCGATACGCAGGATGCCTCCCAGACCCAAGCTGGCACCAGTGCCAACTCGGGCTGGTTTGATAGTGCCAACGGAGTCCTACAATCTGCCATCAGGAACCGGGGCTGGTGACTTTTGTTTCAGAGGGAAAGGCCCGTGGAATATGTTTGGGGGCCTGTGGCCCGGAGTGGCCGGCTGGCTCCTGAAAATCCGCGATACGCAGGATGCCTCCCAGACCCAAGCTGGCACCAGTGCCAACTCGGGCTGGTTTGATAGTGCCAACGGAGTCCTACAATCTGCCATAAGGAAAGGGCTGGTGACTTTTGTTTCCGAGGGAAAGGGCCGGTGTTATGTTTGGGGCCTGTGGCCCAGAGTGGCGGGCTGGCTCCTGAAAATCCGCGATACGCAGGATGCCTCCCAGACCCAAGCTGGCACCAGTGCCAACTCGGGCTGGTTTGATAGTGCCAACGGAGTCCTACAATCTGCCATAAGGAACTGGGGCTGGTGACTTTTGTTTCAGAGGAAAGGGCCGGTGTATATGTTTGGGGGCCTGTGGCCAGGCGGGCTCCGGCTCCTGAAAATCCGCGATACGCAGGATGCCTCCCAGACCCAAGCTGGCACCAGTGCCAACTCGGGCTGGTTTGATAGTGCCAACGGAGTCCTACAATCTGCCATCAGGGAAAGGGGCTGGTGACTTTTTTTTCAGAGGGAAAGGCCCGTGGAATATGTTTGGGGCCCGTGGCCCGGGTGGCCGGCTGGCTCCTGAAAATCGCGATACGCAGGATGCCTCCCAGACCCAAGCTGGCACCAGTGCCAACTCGGGCTGGTTTGATAGTGCCAACGGAGTCCTACAATCTGCCATAAGAAGCGGGCTGGTGACTTTTTTTTTCAGAGGAAAGGCCCGGAGATATGTTTGGGGCCTGTGGCCCGGCTGGCTCCTGAAAATCCGCGATACGCAGGATGCCTCCCAGACCCAAGCTGGCACCAGTGCCAACTCGGGCTGGTTTGATAGTGCCAACGGAGTCCTACAATCTGCCATCAGGAACTGGGGCTGGTGACTTTTGTTTCAGAGGGAAAGGCCCGTGGAATATGTTTGGGGCCTGTGGCCCAGAGTGGCCGGCTGGCTCCTGAAAATCCGCGATACGCAGGATGCCTCCCAGACCCAAGCTGGCACCAGTGCCAACTCGGGCTGGTTTGATAGTGCCAACGGAGTCCTACAATCTGCCATCAGGAACCGGGGCTGGTGACTTTTGTTTCGCGGGAAACGGCCGGTGTATATGTTTGCGGGCCTGTGGCCCAGAGTAGCCGGTTGGCTCCTGAAAATCCGCGATACGCAGGATGCCTCCCAGACCCAAGCTGGCACCAGTGCCAACTCGGGCTGGTTTGATAGTGCCAACGGAGTCCTACAATCTGCCATAAGGAACCGGGGCTGGTGACTTTTGTTTCCCAGGGAAACGGCCGGTGTATATGTTTGCGGCCCTGTGGCCCGAGGAGCCGGCTGGCTCCTGAAAATCCGCGATACGCAGGATGCCTCCCAGACCCAAGCTGGCACCAGTGCCAACTCGGGCTGGTTTGATAGTGCCAACGGAGTCCTACAATCTGCCATTAGGAACTGGGGCTGGTGACTTTTGTTTCAGAGGGAAAGGCCCGTGGAATAGGTTTAAGGGCCTGTGGACCGGGGTGGCTGGCTGGCTCCTGAAAATCCGCGGTACGCAGGATGCCTCCCAGACCCAAGCTGGCACCAGTGCCAACTCGGGCTGGTTTGATAGTGCCAACGGAGTCCTACAATCTGCCATAAAGAACCAGGGCTGGTGACTTTTGTTTCCCAGGTAAAGGGCCGGAGTTTATGTTTGGGGGCCTGTGGCCCGGAGTGGCAGGTTGGCTCCTGAAAATCCGCGATACGCAGGATGCCTCCCAGACCCAAGCTGGCGCCAGTGCCAACTCGGGCTGGTTTGATAGTGCCAACGGAGTCCTACAATCTGCCATCAGGAACTGGGGCTGGTGACTTCTGTTTCAGAGGGAAAGGCCCGTGGAATATGTTTGGGGACCTGTGGCCCAGAGTGGCCGGCTGGCTCCTGAAAATCCGCGTTACGCAGGATGCCTCCCAGACCCAAGCTGGCACCAGTGCCAACTCGGGCTGGTTTGTTAGTGCCAACGGAGTCCTACAATCTGCCATCAGGAAAGGGTCTGGTGACTTTTGTTTCCCCAGGGAAACGGCCGGTATATATGTTTCGGGGCCTGTGGCCAAGAGTGGCCGGCTGGCTCCTGAAAATCGGCGATACGCAGGATGCCTCCCAGACCCAAGCTGGCACCAGTGCCAACTCGGGCTGGTTTGATAGTGCCAACGGTTTCCTACAATCTGACATCAGGAGCTGGGTATTTTGACTTTTGTTTCCCAGAGAAACGGCCAGTGTATATGTTTCGGGGCCTCTGGCCCAGAGTGGCCGGCTGGCTCCTGAAAATCCGCGACACGGGATGCCTCCCAGACCCAAGCTGGCACCAGTGCCAACTCGGGCTGGTTTGATAGTGCCAACGGAGTCCTACAATCTGCCATAAAAAACCTGGGCTGGTGACTTTTGTTTCCCGGGGAAAGGGCGGGAGTTTATGTTTGGTGGACTGTGGCCCGCAGTGGCAGGTTGTCTCCTGAAAATCCGCGATACGCAGGATGCCTCCCAGACCCAAGCTGGCACCAGTGCCAACTCGGGCTGGTTTGATAGTGCCAACGGAGTCCTACAATCTGCCATCAGGTACTGGGGCTATTGACTTTCGTTTCCCAGGAAACGGCCGGTGTATATGTTTGGGGGCCTGTGGCCCTGAGTGGCCGGCTGGCTCCTGAAAATCCGCGATACGCAGGATGCCTCCCAGACCCAAGCTGGCACCAGTGCCAACTCGGGCTGGTTTGTTAGTGCCAACGGAGTCCTACAATCTGCCATCAGGGAACGGGGCTGGTGACTTTTGTTTCACAGGGAAAGGGCCCGTGGAATATGTTTGGGGCCTGTGGCCCAGAGTGGCCGGCTGGCTCCTGAAAATCCGCGATACGCAGGATGCCTCCCAGACCCAAGCTGGCACCAGTGCCAACTCGGGCTGGTTTGATAGTGCCAACGGAGTCCTACAATCTGCCATCAGGAACTGGGGCTGGTGACTTTTGTTTCAGGGGGAAAGGCCCGGTTTATATGTTTGGGGCCTGTGGCCCGGCGTGACCGGCTGGCTCCTGAAAATCTGCGGTACGCAGGATGCCTCCCAGACCCAAGCTGGCACCAGTGCCAACTCGGGCTGGTTTGATAGTGCCAACGGTGTCCTACAATCTGCCATGAGGAACTGGGGCTGGTGACTTTTGTTTCAGAGGGAAACGGCCGGTGTATATGTTTGCGGCCCTGTGGCCCCGAGTAGCCGGGTGGCTCCTGAAAATCCGCGATACGCAGGATGCCTCCCAGACCCAAGCTGGCACCAGTGCCAACTCGGGCTGGTTTGATAGTGCCAACGGAGTCCTACAATCTGCCATCAGGAACGGGGCTGGTGACTTTTGTTTCAGAGGGAAAGGCCCGTGGAATATGTTTGGGGGCCTGTGGCCTGGAGAGGCCGGCTGGCTCCTGAAAATCCGCGATACGCAGGATGCCTCCCAGACCCAAGCTGGCACCAGTGCCAACTCGGGCTGGTTTGATAGTGCCAACGGAGTCCTACAATCTGCCATCAGGAACTGGGGCTGGTGACTTTTGTTTCGCGGGAAAGGCCCGGTTTATATGTTTGGGGGCCTGTGGACCGGCGTGGCCGGCTGGCTCCTGAAAATCGCGATACGCAGGATGCCTCCCAGACCCAAGCTGGCACCAGTGCCAACTTCGGGCTGGTTTGATAGTGCCAACGGAGTCCTACAATCTGCCATGAGGAACTGGGGCTGGTGACTTTTGTTTCAGAGGGAAAGGCCCGGTTTATATGTTTGGGGGCCTGTGGCCCAGAGTGGCCGGCTGGCTCCTGAAAATCCGCGATACGCAGGATGCCTCCCAGACCCAAGCTGGCACCAGTGCCAACTCGGGCTGGTTTGATAGTGCCAACGGAGTCCTACAATCTGCCATGAGGAAAGGGGCTGGTGACTTTTGTTTCCGAGGGAAAGGCCCGTGGTATATGTTTGGGGCCCTAGGTCCCGGGTGGCCGGCTGGCTCCTGAAAATCCGCGATACGCAGGATGCCTCCCAGACCCAAGCTGGCACCAGTGCCAACTCGGGCTGGTTTGATAGTGCCAACGGAGTCCTACAATCTGCCATCAGGGAAAGGGGCTGGTGACTTTTGTTTCCCGGGAAACGGCCGGTGTATATGTTTGGGGGCCTGTGGCCCAGAGTGGCCGGCTGGCTCCTGAAAATCCGCGATACGCAGGATGCCTCCCAGACCCAAGCTGGCACCAGTGCCAACTCGGGCTGGTTTGATAGTGCCAACGGAGTCCTACAATCTGCCATCAGGAACTGGGGCTGGTGACTTTTGTTTCTGCGGGAAAGGGCCGTTTTATATGTTTAGGGGCCTGTGGCCCGGCGTGGCCGGCTGGCTCCTGAAAATCCGCGGTACGCAGGATGCCTCCCAGACCCAAGCTGGCACCAGTGCCAACTCGGGCTGGTTTGATAGTGCCAACGGTGTCCTACAATCTGCCATGAGGAACTGGGGCTGGTGACTTTTGTTTCACAGGGAAACGGCCGGTGTATATGTTTGCGGCCCTGTGGCCCGGAGTAGCCGGCTGGCTCCTGAAAATCCGCGATACGCAGGATGCCTCCCAGACCCAAGCTGGCACCAGTGCCAACTCGGGCTGGTTTGATAGTGCCAACGGAGTCCTGCAATCTGCCATCAGGGAAAGGGGCTGGTGACTTTTGTTTCAGAGGGAAAGGCCCGTGATATATGTTTGGGGGCCTTTGGCCTGGAGTGGCCGGCTGGCTCCTGAAAATCCGCGATACGCAGGATGCCTCCCAGACCCAAGCTGGCACCAGTGCCAACTCGGGCTGGTTTGATAGTGCCAACGGAGTCCTACAATCTGCCATAAAGAACTGGGGCTGGTGACTTTTGTTTCAGACGGAAATGGCCCGTGAGTTATGTTTGGGGCCTGTGGCCAAGACTGGCTCCTGAAAATCCGCGATACGCAGGATGCCTCCCAGACCCAAGCTGGCACCAGTGCCAACTCGGGCTGGTTTGTTAGTGCCAACGGAGTCCTACAATCTGCCATATGGGAAAGGGGCTGGTGACTTTTGTTTCAGAGGGAAAGGCCCGTGGAATATGTTTGAGGGCCATAGGCCTGGAGAGGCCGGCTGGCTCCTGAAAATCCGCGATACGCAGGATGCCTCCCAGACCCAAGCTGGCACCAGTGCCAACTCGGGCTGGTTTGATAGTGCCAACGGAGTCCTACAATCTGCCATCAGGGAAAGGGGCTGGTGACTTTTGTTTCCCAGGGAAACGGCCGGTATATATGTTTCGGGGCCTGTGGCCAAGAGTGGCCGGCTGGCTCCTGAAAATCGGCGATACGCAGGATGCCTCCCAGACCCAAGCTGGCACCAGTGCCAACTCGGGCTGGTTTGATAGTGCCAACGGAGTCCTACAATCTGCCATAAAAACCTGGGCTGGTGACTTTTTTTTCAGAAGGAAAGGGCCGGAGTTTATGTTTGGGGCCTGCGTGGCCGGCTGGCTCCTGAAAATCCGCGATACGCAGGATGCCTCCCAGACCCAAGCTGGCACCAGTGCCAACTCGGGCTGGTTTGATAGTGCCAACGGAGTCCTACAATCTGCCATCAGGAACTGGGGCTGGTGACTTTTGTTTCAGAGGGAAAGGCCCGTGGAATATGTTTGGGGGCCTGTGGCCCAGAGTGGCCGGTTGGCTCCTGAAAATCCGCGTTACGCAGGATGCCTCCCAGACCCAAGCTGGCACCAGTGCCAACTCGGGCTGGTTTGATAGTGCCAACGGAGTCCTACAATCTGCCATCAGGGACTGGGGCTGGTGACTTTTGTTTCGCCGGGAAACGGCCGGTGTATATGTTTGCTGCCCTGTGGCCCAGAGTGGCCGGGTGGCTCCTGAAAATCCGCGATACGCAGGATGCCTCCCAGACCCAAGCTGGCACCAGTGCCAACTCGGGCTGGTTTGATAGTGCCAACGGAGTCCTACAATCTGCCATAAAGAACCAGGGCTGGTGACTTTTGTTTCCCAGGGAAACGGCCGGTGTATATGTTTGGGGGCCTGTGGCCCGGAGTGGCCGGTTGGCTCCTGAAAATCCGCGATACGCAGGATGCCTCCCAGACCCAAGCTGGCACCAGTGCCAACTCGGGCTGGTTTGATAGTGCCAACGGAGTCCTACAATCTGCCATAAAGAACCAGGGCTGGTGGCTTTTGTTTCCGAGGGAAAGGGCCGGAGTTTATGTTTGGGGGCCTGTGGCCCGGAGTGGCCGGTTGGCTCCTGAAAATCCGCGATACGCAGGATGCCTCCCAGACCCAAGCTGGCGCCAGTGCCAACTCGGGCTGGTTTGATAGTGCCCACGGAGTCCTACAATCTGCCATCAGGAACTGGGGCTGGTGACTTTTGTTTCAGAGGGAAAGGCCCGTGGAATATGTTTGGGGACCTGTGGCCCAGAGTGGCCGGCTGGCTCCTGAAATTCTGCGTTACGCAGGATGCCTCCCAGACCCAAGCTGGCACCAGTGCCAACTCGGGCTGGTTTGTTAGTGCCAACGGAGTCCTACAATCTGCCATCAGGGAAAGGGTCTGGTGACTTTTGTTTCCCAGGGAAACGGCCGGTATATATGTTTGGGGCCTGTGGCCAAGAGTGGCCGGCTGGCTCCTGAAAATCGGCGATACGCAGGATGCCTCCCAGACCCAAGCTGGCACCAGTGCCAACTCGGGCTGGTTTGATAGTGCCAACGGTTTCCTACAATCTGACATCAGGAGCTGGGTATTTTGACTTTTGTTTCCCAGAGAAACGGCCAGTGTATATGTTTGGGGGCCTCTGGCCCAGAGTGGCCGGGCGCTTCCTGAAAATCCGCGATACGCAGGATGCCTCCCAGACCCAAGCTGGCACCAGTGCCAACTCGGGCTGGTTTGATAGTGCCAACGGAGTCCTACAATCTGCCATAAAGGACCAGGGCTGGTGACTTTTGTTTCCCGGGGAAAGGGCGGGAGTTTATGTTTGGTGGACTGTGGCCCGCAGTGGCAGGTTGGCTCCTGAAAATCCGCGATACGCAGGATGCCTCCCAGACCCAAGCTGGCGCCAGTGCCAACTCGGGCTGGTTTGTTAGTGCCAACGGAGTCCTACAATCTGCCATCAGGTACTGGGTATATTGACTTTCGTTTCCCCAGGAAACGGCCGGTGTATATGTTTGGGGGCCTGTGGCCCTGAGTGGCCAACTGGCTCCTGAAAATCCGCGATACGCAGGATGCCTCCCAGACCCAAGCTGGCACCAGTGCCAACTCGGGCTGGTTTGATAGTGCCAACGGAGTCCTACAATCTGCCATCAGGGAAAGGGGCTGGTGACTTTTGTTTCCCAGGGAAACGGCCGGTATATATGTTTCGGGGCCTGTGGCCAAGAGCGGCCGGCTGTTTCCTGAAAATCCGCGATACGCAGGATGCCTCCCAGACCCAAGCTGGCACCAGTGCCAACTCGGGCTGGTTTGATAGTGCCAACGGAGTCCTACAATCTGCCATAAAAAACCTGGGCTGGTGAGTTTTTTTTCAGAAGGAAAGGGCCGGAGTTTTTGTTTGGGGCCTCTGGCCGACTGGCTCCTGAAAATCCGCGTTACGCAGGATGCCTCCCAGACCCAAGCTGGCACCAGTGCCAACTCGGGCTGGTTTGATAGTGCCAACGGAGTCCTACAATCTGCCATCAGGAACCGGGGCTGGTGACTTTTGTTTCAGAGGGAAAGGCCCGTGGAATATGTTTGGGGGCCTGTGGCCCAGAGTGGCCGGCTGGCTCCTGAAAATCCGCGATCAGCGGGATGCCTCCCAGACCCAAGCTGGCACCAGTGCCAACTCGGGCTGGTTTGATAGTGCCAACGGAGTCCTACAATCTGCCATCAGGGAAAGGGGCTGGTGACTTTTGTTTCCCAGGGAAACGGCCGGTGTATATGTTTGGGGGCCTGTGGCCCAGAGTGGCCGGCTGGCTCCTGAAAATCCGCGATACGCAGGATGCCTCCCAGACCCAAGCTGGCACCAGTGCCAACTCGGGCTGGTTTGATAGTGCCAACGGAGTCCTACAATCTGCCATAAAGAACCAGGGCTGGTGACTTTTGTTTCCAGACGGAAAGGGCCGGGAGTTAATGTTTGGGGCCTGGTGGCCCAGACGTGGCTCCTGAAAATCGCGATACGCAGGATGCCTCCCAGACCCAAGCTGGCACCAGTGCCAACTCGGGCTGGTTTGTTAGTGCCAACGGAGTCCTACAATCTGCCATAAGGAACTGGGGCTGGTGACTTTTGTTTCAGAGGGAAAGGCCCGTGGTATATGTTTGGGGGCCCGTGGCCTGGAGTGGCCGGCTGGCTCCTGAAAATCCGCGATACGCAGGATGCCTCCCAGACCCAAGCTGGCACCAGTGCCAACTCGGGCTGGTTTGATAGTGCCAACGGAGTCCTACAATCTGCCATTAAGAAACGGGGCTGGTGACTTTTGTTTCAGAGGAAAGGGCCCGGGAGTATATGTTTGGGGGCCTGGGTGGCCCCCGACGTGGCTCCTGAAAATCCGCGATACGCAGGATGCCTCCCAGACCCAAGCTGGCACCAGTGCCAACTCGGGCTGGTTTGATAGTGCCAACGGAGTCCTACAATCTGCCATCAGGAACTGGGGCTGGTGACTTTTGTTTCAGAGGGAAAGGCCCGTGGTATATGTTTGGGGCCTGTGGCCCAGAGTGGCCGGCTGGCTCCTGAAAATCCGCGATACGCAGGATGCCTCCCAGACCCAAGCTGGCACCAGTGCCAACTCGGGCTGGTTTGATAGTGCCAACGGAGTCCTACAATCTGCCATAAGAACCGGGGCTGGTGACTTTTTTTTCCGCGGGAAAGGGCCGGAGTATATGTTTGGGGGCCTGGGTGGCCCGGGGGGCTGGCTCCTGAAAATCCGCGATACGCAGGATGCCTCCCAGACCCAAGCTGGCACCAGTGCCAACTCGGGCTGGTTTGATAGTGCCAACGGAGTCCTACAATCTGCCATGAGGAACTGGGGCTGGTGACTTTTGTTTCGCGGGAAAACGGCCGTTGTATATGTTTGCGGGCCTGTGGCCCAGAGTAGCCGGCTGGCTCCTGAAAATCCGCGATACGCAGGATGCCTCCCAGACCCAAGCTGGCACCAGTGCCAACTCGGGCTGGTTTGATAGTGCCAACGGAGTCCTACAATCTGCCATAAAGGAACGGGGCTGGTGACTTTTGTTTCCCAGGGAAAGGGCCGGTGTATATGTTTGCGGCCCTGTGGCCCGGAGTGGCCGGTGGCTCCTGAAAATCCGCGATACGCAGGATGCCTCCCAGACCCAAGCTGGCACCAGTGCCAACTCGGGCTGGTTTGTTAGTGCCAACGGAGTCCTACAATCTGCCATAAGGAACGGGGCTGGTGACTTTTGTTTCAGAGGGAAAGGCCCGTGGTATATGTTTGAGGGCCATAGGCCTGAGAGAGGCCGGCTGGCTCCTGAAAATCCGCGATACGCAGGATGCCTCCCAGACCCAAGCTGGCACCAGTGCCAACTCGGGCTGGTTTGATAGTGCCAACGGAGTCCTACAATCTGCCATAAAGAACCAGGGCTGGTGACTTTTGTTTCCCAAGGGAAACGGCCGTGGTATATGTTTGCGGCCCTGTGGCCCGGGTAGCCGGGTGGCTCCTGAAAATCCGCGATACGCAGGATGCCTCCCAGACCCAAGCTGGCACCAGTGCCAACTCGGGCTGGTTTGATAGTGCCAACGGAGTCCTACAATCTGCCATCAGGGAAAGGGGCTGGTGACTTTTGTTTCAGAGGGAAAGGCCTGGTTTATATGTTTGGGGCCCTGTGGCCCAGAGTGGCCGGCTGGCTCCTGAAAATCCGCGATACGCAGGATGCCTCCCAGACCCAAGCTGGCACCAGTGCCAACTCGGGCTGGTTTGATAGTGCCAACGGAGTCCTACAATCTGCCATAAAGAACCTGGGCTGGTGACTTTTGTTTCCAGGCGGAAAGGGCCGGAGTTTATGTTTGGGGCCTCGTGGCCGGAACTGGCTCCTGAAAATCCGCGTTACGCAGGATGCCTCCCAGACCCAAGCTGGCACCAGTGCCAACTCGGGCTGGTTTGATAGTGCCAACGGAGTCCTACAATCTGCCATCAGGAACTGGGTATGTTGACTTTTGTTTCCCCGGGAAACGGCCGGTGTATATGTTTGGGGGCCTGTGGCCCTGAGTGGCCGACTGGCTCCTGAAAATCCGCGTTACGCAGGATGCCTCCCAGACCCAAGCTGGCACCAGTGCCAACTCGGGCTGGTTTGATAGTGCCAACGGAGTCCTACAATCTGCCATAAAAACCGGGGCTGGTGACTTTTGTTTCAGAGGGAAAGGGCCGGAGTTAATGTTTGGGGGCCTGTGGCCAGAGCTGGCTCCTGAAAATCCGCGATACGCAGGATGCCTCCCAGACCCAAGCTGGCACCAGTGCCAACTCGGGCTGGTTTGATAGTGCCAACGGAGTCCTACAATCTGCCATCAGGAACTGGGGCTGGTGACTTTTGTTTCACAGGGAAAGGCCCGTGGTATATGTTTGGGGCCCTGTGGCCCAGAGTGGCCGGCTGGCTCCTGAAAATCCGCGATACGCAGGATGCCTCCCAGACCCAAGCTGGCACCAGTGCCAACTCGGGCTGGTTTGATAGTGCCAACGGAGTCCTACAATCTGCCATCAGGAACTGGGGCTGGTGACTTTTGTTTCAGAGGGAAAGGCCCGTGTTATATGTTTGGGGGCCTGTGGCCCGGAGTGGCCGGCTGGCTCCTGAAAATCCAGCGATACGCAGGATGCCTCCCAGACCCAAGCTGGCGCCAGTGCCAACTCGGGCTGGTTTGATAGTGCCAACGGAGTGCTACAATCTGCCATCAGGAACTGGGTATGGTGACTTTTGTTTCCCAGGGAAAGCGCCCGCTGTATATGTTTGCGGCCCTGTGGCCCGCAGTAGCCGTTTCGCTCCTCGAAAATCGCGATACGCAGGATGCCTCCCAGACCCAAGCTGGCACCAGTGCCAACTCGGGCTGGTTTGTTAGTGCCAACGGAGTCCTACAATCTGCCATCAGGAACTGGGTCTGTTGACTTTTTGTTTCCCAGGGAAACGGCCGGTGTATATGTTTGGGGGCCTGTGGCCCAGAGTGGCCGACTGGCTCCTGAAAATCCGCGATACGCAGGATGCCTCCCAGACCCAAGCTGGCACCAGTGCCAACTCGGGCTGGTTTGATAGTGCCAACGGAGTCCTACAATCTGCCATCAATAACCGGGGCTGGTGACTTTTGTTTCAGAGGGAAAGGGCCGGGATATGTTGTTTGGGGCCTGTGGGCCGACTGGCTGTCCTGAAAATCCGCGATCACGGATGCCTCCCAGACCCAAGCTGGCACCAGTGCCAACTCGGGCTGGTTTGATAGTGCCAACGGAGTCCTACAATCTGCCATCAGGGAACGGGGCTGGTGACTTTTGTTTCAGAGGGAAAGGCCCGTGGAATATGTTTGGGGGCCTGTAGCCCGGAGTGGACGGCTGGCTCCTGAAAATCCGCGATACGCAGGATGCCTCCCAGACCCAAGCTGGCACCAGTGCCAACTCGGGCTGGTTTGATAGTGCCAACGGAGTCCTACAATCTGCCATCAGGAACTGGGGCTGGTGACTTTTTGTTTCAGAGAAAGGCCGGTGGTATATGTTTGGGGGCCTGTGGCCCAGAGTGGCAGGTGGTTCCTGAAAATCCGCGATACGCAGGATGCCTCCCAGACCCAAGCTGGCACCAGTGCCAACTCGGGCTGGTTTGATAGTGCCAACGGAGTCCTACAATCTGCCATCAGGAAAGGGGCTGGTGACTTTTGTTTCACAGGGAAAGGGCCGGTGTATATGTTTGCGGCCCTGTGGCCGGCAGGTAGCCGGTCGCTCCTGAAAATCCGCGATACGCAGGATGCCTCCCAGACCCAAGCTGGCACCAGTGCCAACTCGGGCTGGTTTGATAGTGCCAACGGAGTCCTACAATCTGCCATCAGGAACCAGGGCTGGTGACTTTTGTTTCCCGGGGTAAGGGCCGGTGTTTATGTTTGGGGGCCTGTGGCCAAGCTGGCTCCTGAAAATCGCGCGATACGCAGGATGCCTCCCAGACCCAAGCTGGCACCAGTGCCAACTCGGGCTGGTTTGATAGTGCCAACGGAGTCCTACAATCTGCCATAAGGAACCTGGGCTGGTGAGTTTTGTTTCAGAGGGAACGGGTCGGTGATTTTGTTTGGGGCTTCTGGCCGACTGGCTCCTGAAAATCCGGGATACGCAGGATGCCTCCCAGACCCAAGCTGGCACCAGTGCCAACTCGGGCTGGTTTGTTAGTGCCAACGGAGTCCTACAATCTGCCATAAGAAACCTGGGCTGGTGACTTTTTGTTTCAGAGGAACGGGCCGGAGATTATGTTTGGGGCCTCTGGCCGCCTGGCTCCTGAAAATCCGCGATAGGCAGGATGCCTCCCAGACCCAAGCTGGCACCAGTGCCAACTCGGGCTGGTTTGATAGTGCCAACGGAGTCCTACAATCTGCCATCAGGGAAAGGGGCTGGTGACTTTTGTTTCAGAAGGAACAGCCCGTGGAATATGTTTGGGGGCCTGTGGCCTGGAGTGGCACGTTGGCTCCCGAAAATCCGCGATACGCAGGATGCCTCCCAGACCCAAGCTGGCACCAGTGCCAACTTCGGGCTGGTTTGATAGTGCCAACGAAGTCCTACAATCTGCCATCAGGAACTGGGGCTGGTGACTTTTTGTTTCAGAGGGAAAGGCCCGTGGAATATGTTTTGGGGCCTGTGGCCCAGAGTGGCCGGCTGGCTCCTGAAAATCCGCGATACGCAGGATGCCTCCCAGACCCAAGCTGGCACCAGTGCCAACTCGGGCTGGTTTGATAGTGCCAACGGAGTCCTACAATCTGCCATCAGGGAAAGGGGCTGGTGACTTTTGTTTCCCAAGGGAAACGGCCGGTGTATATGTTTGGGGCCTGTGGCCAGAGTGGCGGCTGGCTCCTGAAAATCCGCGATACGGGATGCCTCCCAGACCCAAGCTGGCACCAGTGCCAACTCGGGCTGGTTTGATAGTGCCAACGGAGTCCTACAATCTGCCATCAGAAACCAGGGCTGGTGAGTTTTTGTTTCAGAGGCAACGGCCGGAGTTTTTGTTTTGGGGCCTCTGGCCAGAGCTGGCTCCTGAAAATCCGCGATACGCAGGATGCCTCCCAGACCCAAGCTGGCACCAGTGCCAACTCGGGCTGGTTTGATAGTGCCAACGGAGTCCTACAATCTGCCATCAGGAACTGGGGCTGGTGACTTTTGTTTCAGAGGGAAAGGCCCGTGGAATATGTTTGGGGCCTGTGGCCTGGAGAGGCGGCTGGCTCCTGAAAATCCGCGATACGCAGGATGCCTCCCAGACCCAAGCTGGCACCAGTGCCAACTCGGGCTGGTTTGATAGTGCCAACGGAGTCCTACAATCTGCCATCAGGAACTGGGGCTGGTGACTTTTGTTTCAGAGGGAAAGGCCGGTGTATATGTTTGGGGGCCTTTGGCCTGGAGAGGCCGGCTGGCTCCTGAAAATCCGCGATAGCGCAGGATGCCTCCCAGACCCAAGCTGGCACCAGTGCCAACTCGGGCTGGTTTGATAGTGCCAACGGAGTCCTACAATCTGCCATCAGGAACTGGGTCTGGTGACTTTTGTTTCCCAGGGAAGCGCCGGTGTATATGTTTGCGGCCCTGTGGCCCGGAGTAGCCGTTTCGCTCCTGAAAATCCGCGATACGCAGGATGCCTCCCAGACCCAAGCTGGCACCAGTGCCAACTTCGGGCTGGTTTGATAGTGCCAACGGAGTCCTACAATCTGCCATCAGGAACTGGGTCTGTTGACTTTTTGTTTCCCAGGGAAAGGGCCGGTGTATATGTTTGGGGGCCTGTGGCCCAGAGTGGCCGACTGGCTCCTGAAAATCCGCGTTACGCAGGATGCCTCCCAGACCCAAGCTGGCACCAGTGCCAACTCGGGCTGGTTTGATAGTGCCAACGAGTCCTACAATCTGCCATAATAACCTGGGCTGGTGACTTTTGTTTCAGGCGGAAAGGCGGCGGAGATGTTGTTTGGGGCCTCTGGCCGACTGGCTCGTGAAAATCCGCGATACAGGATGCCTCCCAGACCCAAGGTGGCACCAGTGCCAACTCGGGCTGGTTTGATAGTGCCAACGGAGTCCTACAATCTGCCATCAGGGAAACGGGGCTGGTGACTTTTGTTTCAGAGGGAAAGGCCCGTGGAATATGTTTGGGGGCCTGTGGCCCGGAGTGGACGGCTGGCTCCTGAAAATCCGCGATACGCAGGATGCCTCCCAGACCCAAGCTGGCACCAGTGCCAACTCGGGCTGGTTTGATAGTGCCAACGGAGTCCTACAATCTGCCATCAGGAACCGGGGCTGGTGACTTTTGTTTCAGAGAGAAAGGCCCGTGGAATATGTTTGGGGCCTGTGGCCCAGAGTGGCCGAGTGCTTCCTGAAAATCCGTGATACGCAGGATGCCTCCCAGACCCAAGCTGGCACCAGTGCCAACTCGGGCTGGTTTGATAGTGCCAACGGGTCCTACAATCTGCCATCAGGGAACGGGGCTGGTGACTTTTTGTTTCCCAGGGAAACGGCCGGTGTATATGTTTGCGGGCCTGTGGCCCGAGTAGCCGGTTCACTCCTGAAAATCCGCGATACGCAGGATGCCTCCCAGACCCAAGCTGGCACCAGTGCCAACTCGGGCTGGTTTGATAGTGCCAACGGAGTCCTACAATCTGCCATAAGGAACCAGGGCTGGTGACTTTTGTTTCCAAGGGAAAGGCCCGGAGTTTATGTTTGGGGCCTCTGGCCAACTGGCTCCTGAAAATCCGCGATACGCAGGATGCCTCCCAGACCCAAGCTGGCACCAGTGCCAACTCGGGCTGGTTTGATAGTGCCAACGGAGTCCTACAATCTGCCATAAGAAACCTGGGCTGGTGAGTTTTTGTTTCAGAGGGAACGGGCCGGTGATTATGTTTGGGGCCTGTGGCCGACTGGCTCCTGAAAATCCGCGATACGCAGGATGCCTCCCAGACCCAAGCTGGCACCAGTGCCAACTCGGGCTGGTTTGTTAGTGCCAACGGAGTCCTACAATCTGCCATAAGAAACCGGGGCTGGTGACTTTTGTTTCAGAGGGAACGGGCCGGAGATTTTGTTTGGGGCCTGGCTGGCGCGCGCGCTGGCTCCTGAAAATCCGCGATACGCAGGATGCCTCCCAGACCCAAGCTGGCACCAGTGCCAACTCGGGCTGGTTTGATAGTGCCAACGAGTCCTACAATCTGCCATCAGGGAAAGGGGCTGGTGACTTTTGTTTCAGAAGGAACGGCCCGTGGAATATGTTTGGGGGCCTGTGGCCTGGAGTGGC
The DNA here is from genome assembly GCF_901933205.1 of Camarhynchus parvulus. Taxonomy (NCBI): domain Eukaryota; kingdom Metazoa; phylum Chordata; class Aves; order Passeriformes; family Thraupidae; genus Camarhynchus; species Camarhynchus parvulus. The sequence continues at coordinate 57,254 of NW_022148054.1, forward strand.
GCTGGCTCCTGAAAATCCGCGATACGCAGGATGCCTCCCAGACCCAAGCTGGCACCAGTGCCAACTCGGGCTGGTTTGATAGTGCCAACGGAGTCCTACAATCTGCCATCAGGAACTGGGGCTGGTGACTTTTGTTTCAGAGGGAAAGGCCCGTGGAATATGTTTGGGGGCCTGTGGCCCGGGGTGGCCGGGTGGCTCCTGAAAATCCGCGATACGCAGGATGCCTCCCAGACCCAAGCTGGCACCAGTGCCAACTCGGGCTGGTTTGATAGTGCCAACGGAGTCCTACAATCTGCCATCAGGGAACCGGGGCTGGTGACTTTTTGTTTCCGGGAAACAGCCGGTGTATATGTTTGGGGCCTGTGGCCAGAGTGGCCGGCTGGCTCCTGAAAATCCGCGCGCATGCGGGATGCCTCCCAGACCCAAGCTGGCACCAGTGCCAACTCGGGCTGGTTTGATAGTGCCAACGGAGTCCTACAATCTGCCATAAGAAACCAGGGCTGGTGACTTTTGTTTGTTTGAAAGGGCCGGAGATTATGTTTGGGGGCCTGTGGCTGGGACTGGCTGCCTCTGAAAATCCGGGCTCACGCAGGATGCCTCCCAGACCCAAGCTGGCACCAGTGCCAACTCGGGCTGGTTTGATAGTGCCAACGGTGTCCTACAATCTGCCATCAGGAACTGGGGCTGGTGACTTTTGTTTCACAGGGAAAGGGCCGGGGGAATATGTTGGGGCTGGGCCTGGAGTGGCCGGGTGGCTCCTGAAAATCCGCTATTCGCAGGATGCCTCCCAGACCCAAGCTGGCACCAGTGCCAACTCGGGCTGGTTTGATAGTGCCAACGGAGTCCTACAATCTGCCATCAGGAACGGGGCTGGTGACTTTTGTTTCCCAAAGGAAAGGGCCGGTGTATATGTTTGGGGCCTGTGGCCCGAGTGGCGACTGGCTCCTGAAAATCCGCGATACGCAGGATGCCTCCCAGACCCAAGCTGGCACCAGTGCCAACTCGGGCTGGTTTGATAGTGCCAACGGAGTCCTACAATCTGCCATAAGGAACCAGGGCTGGTGACTTTTGTTTCCCAGGAAAAGGCCGGAGTTTATGTTTGGGGGCCTGTGGCCTGGCGTGGCCGCTGGCTCCTGAAAATCCCGTTACGCAGGATGCCTCCCAGACCCAAGCTGGCACCAGTGCCAACTCGGGCTGGTTTGATAGTGTCCTATAACCAATCTGCCATCAGGAACTGGGTATGTTGACTTTTGTTTCCCGGGAAAGCGCGGGCGTATATGTTTGGGGGCCTGTGGGCCAGGGAGCCGACTGGCTGCTGAAAATCCGCGATGCGCGGGATGCCTCCCAGACCCAAGCTGGCACCAGCCAAAAAACCAGTGCCAACTCGGGCTGGTTTGATAGTGCCAACAGAGTCCTACAATCTGCCATCAGGAACCGGGGCTGGTGACTTTTGTTTCAGAGGGAAAGGCCCGTGTTATATGTTTAGGGGCCTGTGGACCAGGGTGGCCGGCTGGCTCCTGAAAATCCAGCGGTACGCAGGATGCCTCCCAGACCCAAGCTGGCACCAGTGCCAACTCGGGCTGGTTTGATAGTGCCAACGGAGTCCTACAATCTGCCATAAAGAACCAGGGCTGGTGACTTTTGTTTCCCAGGGAAAGGGCCGTGGTTTATGTTTGGGGGCCTGTGGCCCGGAGTGGCAGGTTGGCTCCTGAAAATCCAGCGAGACCAGGATGCCTCCCAGACCCAAGCTGGCGACCAGTGCCAACTCGGGCTGGTTTGATAGTGCCAACGGAGTCCTACAATCTGCCATCAGGTACTGGGTATATTGACTTTTGTTTCCCGGGAAACGGCCGGTGTATATGTTTGGGGGCCTGTGGCCCTGAGTGGCCGACTGGCTCCTGAAAATCCGCGATACGCAGGATGCCTCCCAGACCCAAGCTGGCACCAGTGCCAACTCGGGCTGGTTTGATAGTGCCAACGGAGTCCTACAATCTGCCATAAAAACCTGGGCTGGTGACTTTTGTTTCCGAAGGAAAGGGCGGAGTTTATGTTTGGGGCCTCTGGCCGACTGGCTCCTGAAAATCGCGATACGCAGGATGCCTCCCAGACCCAAGCTGGCACCAGTGCCAACTCGGGCTGGTTTGATAGTGCCAACGGAGTCCTACAATCTGCCATGAGGAACTGGGGCTGGTGACTTTTGTTTCAGAGGGAAAGGCCCGTGGAATATGTTTGGGGGCCTGTGGCCCAGAGTGGCCGGTGGCTCCTGAAAATCCGCGATACGCAGGATGCCTCCCAGACCCAAGCTGGCACCAGTGCCAACTCGGGCTGGTTTGATAGTGCCAACGGAGTCCTACAATCTGCCATGAGGAACTGGGGCTGGTGACTTTTGTTTCAGAGGGAAAGGCCCGTGGAATATGTTTGAGGGCCATAGACCTGGAAAGGCCGGCTGGCTCCTGAAAATCCGCGATAGGCAGGATGCCTCCCAGACCCAAGCTGGCACCAGTGCCAACTCGGGCTGGTTTGATAGTGCCAACGGAGTCCTACAATCTGCCATAAAGAACCGGGGCTGGTGACTTTTGTTTCCCTGGGAAACGGCCGGTGTATATGTTTGCGGCCCTGTGGCCCGGAGTAGCCGGGTGACTCCTGAAAATCCGCGATACGCAGGATGCCTCCCAGACCCAAGCTGGCACCAGTGCCAACTCGGGCTGGTTTGATAGTGCCAACGGAGTCCTACAATCTGCCATCAGGGAAAGGGGCTGGTGAGTTTTGTTTCAGACGGAAAGGGCCGGTGTATATGTTTGGGGGCCTCTGGCCAACGTGGCTCCTGAAAATCCGCGATACGCAGGATGCCTCCCAGACCCAAGCTGGCACCAGTGCCAACTCGGGCTGGTTTGATAGTGCCAACGAGTCCTACAATCTGCCATCAGGAACTGGGGCTGGTGACTTTTGTTTCAGAGGAAAGGCCCGTGGAATATGTTTGAGGGCCATAGGCCTGGAGAGGCCGGCTGGCTCCTGAAAATCCGCGATACGCAGGATGCCTCCCAGACCCAAGCTGGCACCAGTGCCAACTCGGGCTGGTTTGATAGTGCCAACGGAGTCCTACAATCTGCCATAAGGAACAGGGCTGGTGACTTTTGTTTCACAGGGAAAGCGGCCGGTGAATATGTTTGCGGGCCTGTGGCCCAGAGTAGCCGGCTGGCTCCTGAAAATCCGCGATACGCAGGATGCCTCCCAGACCCAAGCTGGCACCAGTGCCAACTCGGGCTGGTTTGATAGTGCCAACGGAGTCCTACAATCTGCCATCAGGAACTGGGGCTGGTGACTTTTGTTTCAGAGGGAAAGGCCCCTGGAATATGTTTGGGGCCTGTGGCCAAGAGTGGCCGGCTGGCTCCTGAAAATCCGCGATACGCAGGATGCCTCCCAGACCCAAGCTGGCACCAGTGCCAACTCGGGCTGGTTTGATAGTGCCAACGGAGTCCTACAATCTGCCATCAGGGAAAGGGGCTGGTGACTTTTGTTTCAGAGGGAAAGGCCCGTGGATTATGTTTGGGGGCCTGTGGCCCGGAGTGGCAGGTTGGCTCCTGAAAATCCGCGATACGCAGGATGCCTCCCAGACCCAAGCTGGCACCAGTGCCAACTCGGGCTGGTTTGATAGTGCCAACGGAGTCCTACAATCTGCCATCAGGAACTGGGGCTGGTGACTTTTGTTTCAGAGGGAAAGGCCCGTGGAATATGTTTCGGGCCATAGGCCTGGAGAGGCCGGCTGGCTCCACAAAATCCGCGATACGCAGGATGCCTCCCAGACCCAAGCTGGCACCAGTGCCAACTCGGGCTGGTTTGATAGTGCCAACGGAGTCCTACAATCTGCCATCAGGGAAAGGGGCTGGTGACTTTTGTTTCAGAGGGAAAGGCCCGTGGAATATGTTTGGGGGCCTGTGGCCCGGAGTGGATGGTTGGCTCCTGAAAATCCGCGATAGGCAGGATGCCTCCCAGACCCAAGCTGGCACCAGTGCCAACTCGGGCTGGTTTGTTAGTGCCAACGGACTCCTACAATCTGCCATCAGGGAAAGGGTCTGGTGACTTTTGTTTCCCAAGGAAACAGCCGGTGTATATGTTTTGGGGCCTGTGGCCAAGAGTGGCCGTCTGGCTCCTGAAAATCCTCGATACGGAGGATGCCTCCCAGACCCAAGCTGGCACCAGTGCCAACTCGGGCTGGTTTGATAGTGCCAACGGAGTCCTACAATCTGCCATCAGGAACCAGGGCTGGTGACTTTTGTTTCCCAGGGAAACGGCCGGTGTATATGTTTGGGGGCCTGTGGCCCAGAGTGGCAGGTTGGCTCCTGAAAATCGCGATACGCAGGATGCCTCCCAGACCCAAGCTGGCACCAGTGCCAACTCGGGCTGGTTTGATAGTGCCAACGGAGTCCTACAATCCGCCATAAAGAACCTGGGCTGG
>NW_022148055.1:0-60769 GCF_901933205.1 Camarhynchus parvulus
CAGATTTTCTGGTGATTTTTTGGGGATTTTTTTATTTTTGGGGGGGATTTTTTAGGGAATTTTTGGGGGGAAATTTTGGGATTTTTGGGGATTTTTATTTGGGATTTTTATTGGGGATTTTTATTTGGGATTTTTATTGGGGATTTTTATTTGGGATTTTTGGGGATTTTCTGGGATTTTTCTGGATTTTGTGGTGATTTTTGGGGATTTTTTTTTATTTGGGGATTTCTTTAGGGAATTTTTGGGGAAATTTTTGGGTTTTTTGGGATTTTTTTTGGGATTTTTATTTTGGGATTTTTGGGGATTTTTTTTCTGGATTTTCTGGTGATTTTTGGGGATTTTTTTTATTTTTGGGGGATTTCTTTGGGGAAGTGTGGGGAAAATTTGGGATTTTTGGGATTTTTATTTGGGATTTTTTATTTGGGATTGTTCTTTGGGATTTGTGGGTATTTTTTGGGATTTTTTTGGGGGATTTTTTTTTGGGATTTTTGGGGATTTTTCCAGATTTTCTGGTGATTTTTGGGGATTTTTATTTTTAGGGGGATTTTTTAGGGGGAATTTTTGGGGGGAAATTTTGGGATTTTTGGGGATTTTTATTTGGGATTTTTATTGGGGATTTTTATTGGGGATTTTTATTGGGGATTTTTATTTGGGATTTTTGGGGATTTTCTGGGATTTTTTTCTGGATTTTCTGGTGATTTTTTGGGGATTTTTTTATTTTTGGGGGGATTTCTTTAGGGAATTTTTGGGGGGAAATTTTGGGATTTTTGGGATTTTTATTTGGGATTTTTATTTGGGATTTTTATTGGGGATTTTGTGGGGATTTTTTTTGATTTTTATTTGGGATTTTTATTTGGGATTTTTATTTGGGATTTTTTTCTGGATTTTCTGGTGATTTTTTGGGGATTTTTTTATTTTTGGGGGGATTTCTTTAGGGAATTTTTGGGGGGAAATTTTGGGATTTTTGGGATTTTTATTTGGGATTTTTATTTGGGATTTTTATTGGGGATTTTTATTGGGGATTTTTGGGGATTTTTATTTGGGATTTTTGGGGATTTTTTGGGATTTTTCTCTGGATTTTCTGGTGATTTTTTGGGGATATTTTTATTTGTGGGGGGATTTTTTAGGGAATTTTTGGGGGAATTTTGGGATTTTTGGGATTTTTATTTGGGATTTTTATTTGGGATTTGTGGGGATTTTTGTTTGGGATTTTTGGGGATTTTTATTTGGGATTTTTATTTGGGATTTTTGGGGATTTTTATTTGGGATTTTCTGGTGTTTTTTTGGGGATTTTTTTTTTTTGGGGGGATTTTTTTAGGGAATTTTTGGGGGGAAATTTTGGGATTTTTGGGATTTTTATTTGGGATTTTTATTTGGGATTTTTATTGGGGATTTTGTGGGGATTTTTGTTTGGGATTTTTGGGGATTTTTCTCTGGATTTTCTGGTGATTTTTTGGGGATTTTTTTATTTTTGGGGGATTTTTTAGGGAATTTTTAGGGGGAAATTTTGGGATTTTTGGGGATTTTTATTTGGGATTTTTATTTGGGATTTTGTGGGGACTTTTTGAGATTTTTATTTGGGATTTTTTTTTGGGATTTTTGGAGATTTTTATTTGGGATTTTTGGGGATTTTTGTTTGGGATATTTATTTGGGATTTGTGGGGATTTTTTTTTATTTTTATTTAGGATTTTTGGGAATTTTTGGGATTTTATTTGGGATTCTTGGGGAATTTTTGGGATTTTTATTTGGGATTTTTTGGGGATTTTTGGGGATTTTTATTTGGGATTTTTTGGGAATTCTTGGGATTTTTATTTGGGATTTTTGGGGATTTTTTAGATTTTTATTTGGGATTTTTGGGGAATTTTGGGGGATTTTTATTTGGGATTTTTATTTGGGATTTTTGGAGATTTTTATTTGGGATTTTGTGGGGATTTTTATTTAGGATTTTTGGGAATTTTTGAGATTTTATTTGGGATTTTTGGGGAATTTTTGGGATTTTATTTGGGATTTTTTGGGGAATTGTTGGGGATTTCTATTTGGGATTTATTGGGATTTTTATTTGGGATTTTTATTTGGAATTTTTTGGGATTTTTATTTGGGATTTTGTGGGGATTTTTTGGGATTTTTATTTGGGATTTTTTGGGATTTTTATTTGGGACTTTTGGGGAATTTTTGGGGATTTTTATTTGGGACTTTTGGGGAATTTTTGGGATTTTATTTGGGATTTTTGGGGATTTTCTGGGATTTTTTTCTGGATTTTCTGGTGATTTTTTGGGGATTTTTTTATTTTTGGGGGATTTCTTTAGGGAATTTTTGGGGGGAAATTTTGGGATTTTTGGGGATTTTTATTTGGGATTTTTATTTGGGATTTTTATTGGGGATTTTTATTGGGGATTTTTGGGGATTTTTTGGGATTTTTCTCTGGATTTTCTGGTGATTTTTTGGGGATATTTTTATTTGTGGGGGGATTTTTTAGGGAATTTTTGGGGGGAAATTTTGGGATTTTTGGGATTTTTATTTGGGATTTTTATTTGGGATTTGTGGGGATTTTTGTTTGGGATTTTTGGGGATTTTTATTTGGGATTTTTATTTGGGATTTTTGGGGATTTTTATTTGGGATTTTCTGGTGATTTTTTGGGGATTTTTTTATTTTTGGGGGGATTTTTTAGGGGAATTTTTTGGGGGAAATTTTGGGATTTTTGGGATTTTTATTTGGGATTTTTATTGGGGATTTTTATTTGGGATTTTTGGGGATTTTTTGGGATTTTTATTTGGGATTTTTATTTGGGATTTTTGGGGATTTTTATTTGGGATTTTCTGGTGATTTTTTGGGGATTTTTTTATTTTTGGGGGGATTTTTTAGGGAATTTTTGGGGGGAAATTTTGGGATTTTTGGGGATTTCTATTTGGGATTTTGGGGATTTTTTGGGGGATTTTTATTTGGGATTTTGTGGGGACTTTTTGAGATTTTTATTTGGGATTTTTATTTGGGATTTTGGGGGATTTTTTGGGATTTTTATTTGGGATTTTTGGAGATTTTTATTTGGGATTTTGGGGGATTTTTTGGGATATTTATTTGGGATTTGTGGGGATTTTTTTTTTATTTTTATTTAGGATTTTTGGGAATTTTTGGGATTTTATTTGGGATTTTTGGGGAATTTTGGGGATTTTTGGGGATTTTTGGGGATTTTTATTTGGGATTTTTTGGGAATTCTTGGGATTTTTATTTGTGATTTTTGGCAATTTTTTTAGATTTTCATTTGGGATTTTTGGCGAATTTTGGGGGATTTTTATTTGGGATTTTTATTTGGGATTTTTGGAGATTTTTATTTGGGATTTTGTGGGGATTTTTTTTGATTTTTATTTGGGATTTTTGGGGAATTTTTGGGGATTTTTTGAGATTTTTATTTGGGATTTTGTGGGGATTTTTTGGGATTTTTATTTGGGATTTTTGGGGATTTTTTGGGGATTTTTTGGGATTTTTATTTGGGATTTTTGGGATTTTTATTTGGGATTTGTGGGGATTTTTTGGGATTTTTTTGGGGGAATTTTTATTTGGGATTTTTGGGGATTTTTGGGGGGATTTTCTGGTGATTTTTTGGGGATTTTTTTATTTTTGGGGGGATTTCTTTAGGGAATTTTTGGGGGGAAATTTTGGGATCTTTATTTGGGATTTTTATTTGGGATATTTGGGGATCTTTTGGGATTTTATTTGGGATTTTTATTTGGGATTTTTATTTGGGATTTTTGGGGGATTTTTATTTGGGATTTTTTGGGATTTTTATTTGGGAGTTTTTGGGGAATTTTGGGGATTTTTTTGGGTTTTTATTTGGGATTTTTTGGGGATTTTTTGGGATTTTTATTTGGGATTTTTGGGGATTTTTGAGATTTTATTTGGGATTTTTGGGGAATTGTTGGGATTTTATTTGGGATTTTTTGGGGAATTGTTGGGGATTTCTATTTGGGATTTATTGGGATTTTTATTGGGGATTTTTATTTGGAATTTTTTGGGATTTTTATTTGGGATTTTGTGGGGATTTTTTGGGATTTTTATTTGGAATTTTTTGGGATTTTTATTGGGGATTTTTATTTGGAATTTTTTGGGATTTTTATTTGGGATTTTTGGGGATTTTTTGGGGATTTTTATTTGGGACTTTTGGGGAATTTTTGGGATTTTATTTGGGATTTTTGGGGATTTTCTGGGATTTTTCTCTGGATTTTCTGGTGAATTTTTGGGGATTTTTTTATTTTTGGGGGGATTTCTTTAGGGAATTTTTGGGGGGAAATTTTGGGATCTTTATTTGGGATCTTTATTTGGGATTTTTATTTGGGATTTCTATTTGGGATTTTTATTTGGGATTTTTGGGGAATTTTGGGGGATTTTCATTTGGGATTTTTATTTGGGATTTTTATTTGGGAGTTTTTGGGGAATTTTTGGGGATTTTTTGGGATTTTTATTTGGGATTTTTTTTATTTTTGGGGATTTTTTGAGATGTTTATTTGGGATTTTTGGCGATTTTGTGGGGATTTTTATTTGGGATTTTTGGGGAATTTTTTTGGATTTTTATTTGGGATTTTTGGGGATTTTTTTTCCGGATTTTCTGGTGATTTTTTGGGGATTTTTTTATTTTTGGGGGGATTTTTTAGGGAATTTTTGGGGGGAAATTTTGGGATTTTTGGGGATTTTTATTTGGGATTTTGGGGATTTTTTGGGGGATTTTTATTTGGGATTTTTGGGGAATTTTTGGGATGTTTATTTGGGACTTTTTGGGGAATTTTGGGGATTTTTATTTGGGATTTTTATTTGGGATTTTTATTTGGGATTTTTATTTGGGATTTTTTGGGGGGATTTTTATTTGGGATTTTTTTTTGGGATTTTTGGAGATTTTTATTTGGGATTTTGGGGGATTTTTTGGGATATTTATTTGGGATTTGTGGGGGGTTTTTTTTGGATTTTTATTTAGGATTTTTGGGAATTTTTGGGATTTTATTTGGGATTTTTGGTGAATTTTTGGGATTTTATTTGGGATTTTTGGGGAATTTTTGGGATTTTTATTTGGGATTTTTGGGGATTTTTATTTGGGATTTTTGGGGATTTTTGGGGATATTTATTTGGGATTTGTGGGGATTTTTGGGGATATTTATTTGGGATTTGTTGGGATTTTTTTTTGGATTTTTATTTAGGATTTTTGGGAATTTTTGGGATTTTATTTAGGATTTTTGGGGATTTTTTGGGATTTTTATTTGGGATTTTTTGGGAATTCTTGGGATTTTTATTTGGGATTTTTGGGGATTTTTTTAGATTTTTATTTGGGATTTTTGGCGAATTTTGGGGGATTTTTATTTGGGATTTTTATTTGGGATTTTTGGAGATTTTTATTTGGGATTTTGTGGGGATTTTTATTTAGGATTTTTGGGAATTTTTGAGATTTTATTTGGGATTTTTGGGGAATTGTTGGGGATTTTTATTTGGGATTTCTATTTGGGATTTATTGGGATTTTTATTGGGGATTTTTATTTGGGATTTTTGGGGATTTTTATTTGGGATTTTTGGGGATTTTTTGGGGATTTTTATTTGGGACTTTTGGGGAATTTTTGGGATTTTATTTGGGATTTTTGGGGATTTTCTGGGATTTTTCTCTGGATTTTCTGGTGAATTTTTGGGGATTTTTTTATTTTTGGGGGGATTTCTTTAGGGAATTTTTGGGGGGAAATTTTGGGATCTTTATTTGGGATTTTTATTTGGGATATTTGGGGATCTTTTGGGATTTTATTTGGGATTTCTATTTGGGATTTTTATTTGGGATTTTTGGGGATTTTTGGGGGATTTTTATTTGGGATTTTTTGGGATTTTTATTTGGGAGTTTTTGGGGAATTTTGGGGGATTTTTTTGGATTTTTATTTGGGATTTTTGGGGAATTTTTTGGGATTTTTATTTGGGATTTTTTTGGGATTTTTTTATTTTTATTTGGGATTCTTGGGGAATTTTGGGGATTTTTATTTGGGATTTTTAATTGGGATTTTTTGGCATTTTTATTTGGCATTTCTATTTGGGATATTTATTTGGGATTTTTGGGTATTTTTTTTTATTTTTATTTGGGATTTTTTGGGATTTTTTGGGTTTTTTAATTTTCTTTGAGCATTTTTGGGACCTTTTTGTGATTTTCTCACTGATCTTTTAGGGATTTTTTGTGATTTTGGGGGGATTTTTTGGTGATTTTTTTGGGATTTTGAAAAAATTTTTGGTGATGTTTTTTTTGAGGATTTTTGGTGATTTTGGGGGGGATTTTTTGGGGATTTTTTGCGGGATTTTTTGGGGATTGTTTGGGGATTTTTTGATTTTTTTGGGGTGATTTTTGGTGATTTTTTGTTGATTTTTTTGAGGATTTTTTAATGATTTTTGGGGGGATTTTTTGTGATTTTGGGGGCGATTTTTGGATGATTTTTGGGCGATTTTTGGTGATTTTTGGGGGGAATTTTTGGTGATTTTTTGGTGATTTTTGGGGCGATTTTTTCTGGTTTTTTGGGATCTTTCGCTGCTCCCTGGGTGTTTTTCCGGAAGGTTCCGTGCCTGACCTGCAGCACACGGTTGAGTTTTTGGGATTCTTTTTTTTTGTGATTTTGGGGGATTTTTTTGTGATTTTTTGAGGATGTTTTGGTGATTTTTTGTAGAATTTTTGTGATTTTTTTTGGTGATTTTTTGGTGACATTTCTGGGGGATTTGTGGGGGGATTTTTGTGATTTTTTGGTGATTTTTTGGGGAATTTTTGGGGGCAGTTTTTGTGATTTTTTTGCGGATTTTTTGGTGATTTTGGGGGGATTTTTTGGGGATTTTTTGCAGGATTTTTTGGGGATTGTTTGGGGATTTTTTGATTATTTTGGGGTGATTTTTGGGTGATTTTTTGTTGATTTTTTTGAGGATTTTTTAATGATTTTTGGGGGGATTTTTTGTGATTTTGGGGGCGATTTTTGGATGATTTTTGGGCGATTTTTTGTGATTTTTGAGGGGAATTTGTGGTGATTTTGGGGGGATATTTTTGTGATATTTGGTGATTTTTTGGTGATTTTTGGGGCGATTTTTTCTGGTTTTTTGGGATCTTTCGCTGTTCCCTGGGTGTTTTTCCGGAAGGTTCCGTGCCTGACCTGCAGCACGCGGTTGAGTTTTTGGGATTTCTTTTGGTGATATTTTTGTGATTTTTTTGGTGATTTTTGGTGATTTTTGGTGATTTTTGGGGATTTTGGGGTTTTTTTTGGTGATTTTTTGGGGGGATTTTTGGGGATTTTTTGGGGGCTTTTCTGGGAATTTGAGGGGGATTTATTGGTGATTTTTTGGTGAATTTGTTGGTGATTTTTTGGGGGATTTTTGTGATTTTTGGGGGGATTTTTGGGTCATTTTTGGTGATTTTTTGTTGATTTTTTTGAGGATTTTTAAATGATTTTTGGGGGGATTTTTGGTGATTTTGGGGGCGATTTTTGGATGATTTTTGGGCGATTTTTTGTGATTTTTGGGGGAATTTTTGGTGATTTTTTGGTGATTTTTGGGGGCGATTTTTTCTGGGTTTTTGGGATCTTTCGCTGTTCCCTGGGTGTTTTTCCGGAAGGTTCCGTGCCTGACCTGCAGCACACGGTTGAGGTTTTGGGATTTTTTTTTTTTTTGTGATTTTGGGGGATTTTTTTGTGATTTTTTGAGGATGTTTTGGTGATTTTTTGTAGAATTTTTGTGATTTTTTGGTGATTTTTTGGGGAATTTTTTGGGGCAGTTTTTGTGATTTTTTGCGGATTTTTTGGGGATTTTGGGGGGGATTTTTTGATGATTTTTGGGGGGATTTTTTGGGGATTGTTTGGGGATTTTTTGATTTTTTTGGGGTGATTTTTGGTGATTTTTTGTTGATTTTTTTGACGATTTTTAAATGATTTTTGGGGGCGATTTTTTGATGATTTTTGGGAGATATTTTAATGATTTTTGGGGGGAATTTTTGGTGATTTTTTGGTGATTTTGGGGGCGATTTTTTCTGGTTTTTTGGGATCTTTCGCTGTTCCCTGGGTGTTTTTCCGGAAGGTTCCGTGCCTGACCTGCAGCACACGGTTGAGTTTTTGGGATTTTTTTTTTTTTGTGATTTTGGGGGATTTTTTGTGATTTTTTGAGGATGTTTTGGTGATTTTTTGTAGAATTTTTGTGATTTTTTGGTGAATTTTTTGGTGACATTTCTGGGGGATTTTTGGGGGGATTTTTGTGATTTTTTGGTGAGTTTTTGGGGAATTTTTTGGGGGATTTTTTGTGATTTTTTGCGGATTTTTTGGTGATTTTTTGGGGATTGTTTGGGGATTTTTTGCGGGATTTTTTGGGGATTGTTTGGGGATTTTTTGATTTTTTGGGTCATTTTTGGTGATTTTTTGGTGATTTTTTTGAGGATTTTTTAATGATTTTTGGGGGGATTTTTTGTGATTTTGGGGGCGATTTTTGGATGATTTTTGGGCGATTTTTTGTGATTTTTGGGGGGAATTTTTGGTGATTTTTTAATGATTTTTGGGGCGATTTTTTCTGGGTTTTTGGGATCTTTCGCTGTTCCCTGGGTGTTTTTCCAGAAGGTTCTGTGCCTGACCTGCAGCACACGGTTGAGTTTTTGGGATTTTTTTTTTTGTGATTTTGGGGGATTTTTTTGTGATTTTTTGTGATTTTTTGAGGATGTTTTGGTGATTTTTTGTAGAATGTTTGTGATTTTTTGGTGATTTTTTGGTGATATTTCTGGGGGATTTTTGGGGGGATTTTTGTGATTTTTTGGTGATTTTTTGGGGAATTTTTGGAGTATTTTTTGTGATTTTTTGCGGATTTTTTGGTGATTTTGGGGGGGAATTTTTGGGGATTTTTGCGGGATTTTTTGGGGATTGTTTGGGGATTTTTTGATTTTTTGGGGTGATTTTTGGGTGATTTTTTGTTGATTTTTTTGAGGATTTTTTAATGATTTTTGGGGGGATTTTTTGTGATTTTGGGGGCGATTTTTGGATGATTTTTGGGCGATTTTTTGTGATTTTTGAGGGGAATTTGTGGTGATTTTGGGGGGATATTTTTGTGATATTTGGTGATTTTTTGGTGATTTTTGGGGCGATTTTTTCTGGGTTTTTGGGATCTTTCGCTGTTCCCTGGGTGTTTTTCCGGAAGGTTCCGTGCCTGACCTGCAGCACACGGTTGAGTTTTTGGGATTTTTTTTTTTGTGATTTTGGGGGATTTTTTTGTGATTTTTTGAGGATGTTTTGGTGATTTTTTGAAGAATTTTTGTGATTTTTTGGTGATTTTTTGGTGATATTTCTGGGGGATTTTTGGGGGGATTTTTTGTGATTTTGTGGGGATTTTTGGTCATTTTTTGGGGATTTTTGGTGATTTTTTGGGGAATTTTTTGGGGAATTTTTTGGGGTATATTTTGTAATTTGTTTGTGATTTTTTGGTGATTTTTTGGGGAATTTTTTGGGGTATATTTTGTGATTTTGTGGGGATTTTTTGGTGATTTTTTGCGGATTTTTTGGTGATTTTTTTGGGGACTTTTTGGGGATTTTTTGCGGGATTTTTTGGGGATTGTTAGGTGATTTTTTGATGATTTTTGGGCGATTTTTTGTGATTTTTGGGGGGATTTTTGGGTGATTTTTGGTGATTTTTGTTGATTTTTTTGAGGATTTTTTAATGATTTTGGGGGGAGTTTTTTGTTATTTTGGGGGCGATTTTTTGATGATTTTTGGCCGATTTTTGGTGATTTTTGGGGGGAATTTTTGGGGATTTTTTGGGGGTTTTTTTGGTGATTTTTTGGGGGGATTTTTGGGGATTTTTTGGGGGCTTTTCTGGGAATTTGAGGGGGATTTATTGGTGATTTTTTGGTGAATTTGTTGGTGATTTTTTGGGGGATTTTTGTGATTTTGGGGGGGATTTTTGGGTCATTTTTGGTGATTTTTTGTTGATTTTTTTGAGGATTTTTTAATGATTTTGGGGGGATTTTTGGTGATTTTGGGGGCGATTTTTGGATGATTTTTGGGCGATTTTTTGTGATTTTTGGGGGGAATTTTTGGTGATTTTTTGGTGATTTTTGGGGCGATTTTTTCTGGTTCTTTGGGATCTTTCGCTGTTCCCTGGGTGTTTTTCCGGAAGGTTCTGTGCCTGACCTGCAGCACACGGTTGAGTTTTTGGGATTTTTTTTTTTGTGATTTTGGGGGATTTTTTTGTGATTTTTGGAGGATGTTTTGGTGATTTTTTGCAGAATTTTTGTGATTTTTTGGTGATTTTTTGGTGATATTTCTGGGGGATTTGTGGGGGGATTTTTTGTGATTTTTTGGTGATTTTTTGGGGAATTTTTTGGGGTATTTTTTGTGATTTTTTGGGGATTTTTGGGGGAATTTTTGGAGTATTTTTGTTGATTTTTTGCGGATTTTTTGGTGATTTTGGGGGGGATTTTTTGGGGATTTTTTGCAGGATTTTTTGGGGATTGTTTGGGGATTTTTTGATTATTTTGGGGTGATTTTTGGGTGATTTTTTGTTGATTTTTTTGAGGATTTTTTAATGATTTTTGGGGGGATTTTTTGTGATTTTGGGGCGATTTTTGGATGATTTTTGGGCGATTTTTGTGATTTTGGGGGGAATTTTTTGGTGATTTTTTGGTGATTTTGGGGCGATTTTTTCTGGTTTTTTGGGATCTTTCGCTGCTCCCTGGGTGTTTTTCCGGAAGGTTCCGTGCCTGACCTGCAGCACACGGTTGAGTTTTTGGGATTTTTTTGTTTTTGTGATTTTGGGGGATTTTTTTGAGGATTTTTTGAGGATGTTTTGGTGATTTTTTGTAGAATTTTTGTGATTTTTTGGTGAATTTTTGGTGACATTTCTGGGGGATTTTTGGGGGGATTTTTTGTGATTTTTTGGTGATTTTTGGGGAATTTTTTGGGGAATTTTTTGGGGCAGTTTTTGTGATTTTTTGGGGGATTTTTTGGTGATTTTGGGGGGGATTTTTTGGTGATTTTTGGGGAATTCTTTGGAGTATTTTTTGTGATTTTTTGCGGATTTTTTGGTGATTTTTGGGGGATTTTTTGGGGATTTTTTGCGGGATTTTTTGGGGATTGTTTGGGGATTTTTTGATTTTTTTTGGGGTGATTTTTGGGTGATTTTTGTTGATTTTTTTGACGATTTTTTAATGATTTTTGGGGGGATTTTTTGTGATTTTGGGGGCGATTTTTGGATGATTTTTGGGCGATTTTTTGTGATTTTTGGGGGAATTTTTGGTGATTTTTTGGTGATTTTTGGGCGATTTTTGGTGATTTTTTGGTGATTTTTGGGGGGAATTTTTGGTGATTTTTTGTTGATTTTTTTCAGGATTTTTTAATGATTTTTGGGGGGATTTTTGTGATTTTTGGGGCGATTTTGGGGTGATTTTGGGTGATTTTTTGTTGATTTTTTTGAGGATTTTTTAATGATTTTTGGGGGGATTTTTTGGTGATTTTGGGGGCGATTTGTTGGTGATTTTTGGGGGGATATTTCTGTGATATTTGGTGATTTTTTGGTGATTTTTGGGGCGATTTTTTCTGGTTTTTTGGGATCTTTCGCTGCTCCCTGGGTGTTTTTCCGGAAGGTTCCGTGCCTGACCTGCAGCACACGGTTGAGTTTTTGGGATTTTTTTGTTTTTGTGATTTTGGGGGATTTTTTTGTGATTTTTTTGTGATTTTTTGAGGATGTTTTGGTGATTTTTTGTAGAATTTTTGTGATTTTTTTGGTGATTTTTTGGTGATATTTCTGGGGGATTTTTGGGGGGATTTTTTGTGATTTTTTGGGGAATTTTTTGGGGTATTTTTTGTGATTTTTTGCGGATTTTTTGGTGATTTTGGGGGAATTTTTTTGGGGATTTTTTGCGGGATTTTTTGGGGATTGTTTGGGGATTTTTTGATTTTTTTGGGGTGATTTTTGGTGATTTTTGTTGATTTTTTTGAGGATTTTTAATGATTTTTGGGGGATTTTTGTGATTTTGGGGCGATTTTTGGATGATTTTTGGGCGATTTTTTGTGATTTTTGGGGGAATTTTTGGTGATTTTTTGGTGATTTTTGGGGCGATTTTTTCTGGTTTTTTGGGATCTTTCGCTGTTCCCTGGGTGTTTTTCCGGAAGGTTCCGTGCCTGACCTGCAGCACGCGGTTGAGTTTTTGGGATTTCTTTTGGTGATATTTTTGTGATTTTTTTGGTGATTTTTGGTGATTTTTGGTGATTTTTGGGGATTTTGGGGTTTTTTTTGGTGATTTTTTTGGGGGGATTTTTGGGGATTTTTTGGGGGCTTTTCTGGGAATTTGAGGGGGATTTATTGGTGATTTTTTGGTGAATTTGTTGGTGATTTTTTGGGGGATTTTTGTGATTTTTGGGGGGGATTTTTGGGTCATTTTTGGTGATTTTTGTTGATTTTTTGAGGATTTTTAATGATTTTTGGGGGGATTTTTTGTGATTTTGGGGGCGATTTTTTGGATGATTTTTGGGCGATTTTTGGTGATTTTTGGGGGGAATTTTTGGTGATTTTTTGGTGATTTTTGGGCGATTTTTGGTGATTTTTTGGTGATTTTTGTGGGGAATTTTTGGTGATTTTTTGTTGATTTTTTTGAGGATTTTTTAATGATTTTTGGGGGGATTTTTGTGATTTTTGGGGCGATTTTGGGGTGATTTTGGGTGATTTTTTGTTGATTTTTTTGAGGATTTTTTAATGATTTTTGGGGGGATTTTTTGGTGATTTTGGGGGCGATTTGTTGGTGATTTTTGGGGGATATTTCTGTGATATTTGGTGATTTTTTGGTGATTTTTGGGGCGATTTTTTCTGGTTTTTTGGGATCTTTCGCTGCTCCCTGGGTGTTTTTCCGGAAGGTTCCGTGCCTGACCTGCAGCACACGGTTGAGTTTTTGGGATTTTTTTGTTTTTGTGATTTTGGGGGATTTTTTTGTGATTTTTTGAGGATGTTTTGGTGATTTTTTGTAGAATTTTTGTGATTTTTTTGGTGATTTTTTGGTGATATTTCTGGGGGAATTTTGGGGGGATTTTTTGTGATTTTTTGGGGAATTTTTTGGGGTATTTTTTGTGATTTTTTGTGGATTTTTTGGTGATTTTGGGGGAATTTTTTTGGGGATTTTTTGCGGGATTTTTTGGGGATTGTTTGGGGATTTTTTGATTTTTTTGGGGTGATTTTTGGTGATTTTTTGTTGATTTTTTTGAGGATTTTTTAATGATTTTGGGGGATTTTTTGTGATTTTGGGGGCGATTTTTGGATGATTTTTGGGCGATTTTGGTGATTTTTGGGGGAATTTTTGGTGATTTTTTGGTGATTTTTGGGGCGATTTTTTCTGGTTTTTTGGGATCTTTCGCTGTTCCCTGGGTGTTTTTCCGGAAGGTTCCGTGCCTGACCTGCAGCACGCGGTTGAGTTTTTGGGATTTCTTTTGGTGATATTTTTGTGATTTTTTTGGTGATTTTTGGTGATTTTTGGTGATTTTTGGGGATTTTGGGGTTTTTTTTGGTGATTTTTTTGGGGGGATTTTTGGGGATTTTTTGGGGGCTTTTCTGGGAATTTGAGGGGGATTTATTGGTGATTTTTTGGTGAATTTGTTGGTGATTTTTTGGGGGATTTTTGTGATTTTTGGGGGGATTTTTGGGTCATTTTTGGTGATTTTTTGTTGATTTTTTTGAGGATTTTTTAATGATTTTTGGGGGGATTTTTTGTGATTTTGGGGGCGATTTTTTGGATGATTTTTGGGCGATTTTTTGGTGATTTTTGGGGGAATTTTTGGTGATTTTTTGGTGATTTTTGGGGCGATTTTTTCTGGTTTTTGGGATCTTTCGCTGTTCCCTGGGTGTTTTTCCGGAAGGTTCCGTGCCTGACCTGCAGCACACGGTTGAGGTTTTGGGATTTTTTTTTTTTTTGTGATTTTGGGGGATTTTTTTGTGATTTTTTGTGATTTTTTGAGGATGTTTTGGTGATTTTTTGTAGAATTTTTGTGATTTTTTTGGGGAATTTTTTGGTGATATTTCTGGGGGATTTTGGGGGGGATTTTTTGTGATTTTTTGGTGATTTTTTGGTGATTTTTTTGGTGACTTTTTGGGGGACTTTTTGATGATTTTTTGGGGGATTTTTTGGGGATTGTTTGGGGATTTTTTGATTTTTTTGGGGAGATTTTTGGTGATTTTTTGTTGATTTTTTGAGGATTTTTGAATGATTTTTGGGGGGATTTTTTGTGGTTTTTGGGGGGATTTTTTGGTGATTTTTGGGGGAATTTTTTGGAGTATTTTTTGTGATTTTTTGTGGATTTTTTGGTGATTTTTTGGGGACTGTTTGGGGATTTTTTTTAATTTTTTGGGGGGATTTTTGGTGATTTTTTGTTGATTTTTTTGAGGATTTTTAAATGATTTTTGGGGGGATTTTTTGGGGATTTTTTGGTGATTTTTTGGGGATTGTTTGGGGATTTTTTGATTTTTTTGGGGTGATTTTTGGTGATTTTTGGTTGATTTTTTTGAGGATTTTTAAATGATTTTTGGGGGGATTTTTTGTGATTTTGGGGGCGATTTTTGGATGATTTTTGGGCGATTTTTTGGTGATTTTTGGGGGGAATTTTTGGTGATTTTTTGGTGATTTTGGGGGAGATTTTTTGGGGATTTTTTGGGCATTTTTTGCGGGATTTTTTGGGGATTGTTTGGGGATTTTTTTGATTTTTTTGGGGTGATTTTTTGGTGATTTTTGGTGATTTTTTTGAGGATTTTTTAATGATTTTTGGGGGGATTTTTTGTGATTGTGGGGGCGATTTTTGGATGATTTTTGGGCGATTTTTGGTGATTTTTGAGGGGAATTTTTGGTGATTTTGGGGGGATATTTTTGTGATATTTGGGGATTTTTTGGTGATTTTTGGGGCGATTTTTTCTGGTTTTTTGGGATCTTTCGCTGTTCCCTGGGTGTTTTTCCGGAAGGTTCCGTGCCTGACCTGTAGCACACGGTTGAGTTTTTGGGATTTTTTTTTGGTGATTTTGGGGGATTTTTTTGTGATTTTTTGTGATTTTTTTGAGGATTTTTTGGTGATTTTTTGTAGAATTTTTGTGATTTTTTGGTGATTTTTTGGTGATATTTCTGGGGGATTTTTGGGGGGATTTTTTGTTGAGTTTTTTGGTGATTTTTTGGGGATTTTTTTGGAGTATTTTTTGTGATTTTTTGCGGATTTTTTGGTGATTTTGGGGGGAATTTTTTGGTGATTTTTTGCGGGATTTTTTGGGGATTGTTTGGGGATTTTTTGATTTTTTTGGGGTGATTTTTGATGATTTTTTGTTGATTTTTTTGAGGATTTTTTAAATGATTTTTGGGGGATTTTTGTGATTTTGGGGGCGATTTTTGGATGATTTTTGGGCGATTTTTTGTGATTTTGGGGGAATTTTTGGTGATTTTTTGGTGATTTTTGGGGGCGATTTTTTCTGGTTTTTTGGGATCTTTCGCTGTTCCCTGGGTGTTTTTCCGGAAGGTTCCGTGCCTGACCTGCAGCACACGGTTGAGTTTTTGGGATTTTTTTTTTTTTTGTGATTTTTTGTGATTTTTTGAGGATGTTTTGGTGATTTTTTGTAGAATTTTTGTGATTTTTTTGGTGATTTTTTGGTGACATTTCTGGGGGATTTTTGGGGGGATTTTTTGTGATTTTTTGGTGATTTTTGGAGGAATTTTTTTGCGGCAGTTTTTGTGATTTTTTGCGGATTTTTTGGTGATTTTTTGGGGATTTTTTGCGGGATTTTTTGGGGATTATTTGGGGATTTTTTGATTTTTTTGGGGTGATTTTTGGTGATTTTTTGTTGATTTTTTTGACGATTTTTTAATGATTTTTGGGGGGATTTTTTGTGATTTTGGGGGCGATTTTTTGATGATTTTTGGGCGATTTTTTGTGATTTTTGGGGGGAATTTTTGGTGATTTTTTGGTGATTTTGGGGCGATTTTTTCTGGTTTTTTGGGATCTTTCGCTGTTCCCTGGGTGTTTTTCCGGAAGGTTCCGTTGCCTGACCTGCAGCACACGGTTGAGTTTTTGGGATTTTTTTTTTGGTGATTTTGGGGGGATTTTTTTTGTGATTTTTTGAGGATGTTTTTGGTGATTTTTGTAGAATTTTTGTGATTTTTTGGTGATTTTTTGGTGACATTTCTGGGGGATTTTGGGGGGAATTTTTGTGATTTTTTGGTGATTTTTAGGTGATTTTTTGGGGAATTTTTTGGGGTATATTTTGTGATTTTTTGGGGTATATTTTGTGATTTTTTGGTGATTTTTTGTGATTTTTTGGTGATTTTTTGGGCGATTTTTTGGGGTATTTTTTGTGATTTTTTGGGGATTTTTTGGTGATTTTTTTGGGGATTTTTTTGGTGATTTTTTGGGTAATTTTTTAGGGTAGTTTTTGTGATTTTTTGGGGAATTTTTGGGGATTTTTTGCGGGATTTTTTGGGGATTGTTTGGGGATTTTTTGATTTTTTTGGGGTGATTTTTGGTGATTTTTTGTTGATTTTTGAGGATTTTTTAATGATTTTTGGGGGGATTTTTTGTGATTTTGGGGCGATTTTTGGATGATTTTTGGGCGATTTTTTGTGATTTTTGGGGGGAATTTTTGGTGATTTTTTGGTGATTTTTGGGGCGATTTTTTCTGGTTTTTTGGGCTCTTTCGCTGTTCCCTGGGTGTTTTTCCGGAAGGTTCCGTGCCTGACCTGCAGCACACGGTTGAGTTTTTGGGATTTTTTTGTTTTGTGATTTTGGGGGATTTTTTTGTGATTTTTTTGAGGATGTTTTGGTGATTTTTTGTAGAATTTTTGTGATTTTTTGGTGATTTTTTGGTGATATTTCTGGGGGATTTTGGGGGGATTTTTGTGATTTTTTGGTGAGTTTTTGGGGAATTTTTTGGGGTATTTTTTGTGATTTTTTGGGGATTTTTGGGGGAATTTTTGGAGTATTTTTGTTGATTTTTT
This sequence comes from Camarhynchus parvulus, assembly GCF_901933205.1. Taxonomy (NCBI): domain Eukaryota; kingdom Metazoa; phylum Chordata; class Aves; order Passeriformes; family Thraupidae; genus Camarhynchus; species Camarhynchus parvulus. The sequence goes on from NW_022148055.1 coordinate 16,969, forward strand.
GCGGATTTTTTGGTGATTTTTTGGGGGGGATTTTTTGGTGATTTTTTGGGGGATTTTTTGGGGATTGTTTGGGGATTTTTTGATTTTTTTGGGGTGATTTTTGGTGATTTTTGTTGATTTTTTTGGACGATTTTTTAATGATTTTTGGGGGGATTTTTTGTGATTTTGGGGGCGATTTTTTGATGATTTTTGGGCGATTTTTTGTGATTTTTGGGGGGAATTTTGTTGATTTTTTGGTGATTTTTGGGGGCGATTTTTTCTGGTTTTTTGGGCTCTTTCGCTGTTCCCTGGGTGTTTTTCCGGAAGGTTCTGTGCCTGACCTGCAGCACACGGTTGAGTTTTTGGGATTTTTTTTTTTTTGTGATTTTGGGGGATTTTTTGGTGATTTTTTGAGGATGTTCTGGTGATTTTTTGTAGAAATTTTGTGATTTTTTGGTGATTTTTTGGTGACATTTCTGGGGGATTTTGGGGGGATTTTTTGTGATTTTTGCGGATTTTTTGGTGATTTTGGGGGGATTTTTTGGGGATTTTTTGGGGGATTTTTTTGGGGATTGTTTGGGGATTTTTTGATTTTTGGGGTGATTTTTGGTGATTTTTTGTTGATTTTTTGAGGATTTTTAATGATTTTGGGGGATTTTTTGTGATTTTGGGGGCGATTTTTTGGATGATTTTTGGGCGATTTTTGGTGATTTTGGGGGAATTTTTGGTGATTTTTGGTGATTTTTGGGGCGATTTTTTTCTGGTTTTTTGGGATCTTTCGCTGCTCCCTGGGTGTTTTTCCGGAAGGTTCCGTGCCTGACCTGCAGCACACGGTTGAGTTTTTGGGATTTTTTTTTTTTGTGATTTTGGGGGATTTTTTTGTGATTTTTTTGAGGGATGTTTTGGTGATTTTTGTAGAATTTTTGTGATTTTTTGGTGATTTTTGGTGACATTTCTGGGGATTTTGGGGGGATTTTTGGTGATTTTTGGGGATTTTTGTGATTTTTGGTGATTTTTTTTGGGGAATTTTTGGGGTGATTTTTTTTGGGGGAAGTTTTGGGGGTTTTTTGGTGATTTTTTGGGGGATTTTTGGGGATTTTTGGGGGCTTTTCTGGGAATTTGGGGGGATTTATTGGTGATTTTTAGTGAATTTGTTGGTGATTTTTGGGGGGATTTGTGTGATTTTTGGGGGATTTTTGGGTGATTTTGGTGATTTTTGTTGATTTTTTGAGGATTTTTTAATTTTGATTTTTGGGGGGGATTTTTGTGATTTTGGGGCGATTTTGGATGATTTTTGGACGATTTTTGGTGATTTTTGGGGGAATTTTTGGTGATTTTTGGTGATTTTTGGGGGATTTTTCTGGTTTTGGGATCTTTCGCTGTTCCCTGGGTGTTTTTTCGGAAGGTTCCGTTGGCTGACCTGCAGCACGCGGTTGAGGTGGCTATGTGGATCATGAAGCCGTCGGTGCAGGCGATGTCTTGAGGGCAGTGGCCGCCCCCACAACCTTCACCCGCTTCCCCTGCTGCCGGGCCAGCTCAGGATCTGCCCCAAAACCGCCAGAAATGAGCAAAAAAACATCCCAAAACCACCGGAATGGCCCCAAAAATCCATTGGGGAAATGTCAGGAATATCCCAAAACCAGCAATCCTGAAAGAGCAGGAATGGCCCCAAAAAACCCCACAGAAAAGCAGTGGGAATGTCCCCAGAGAAATGAACCAAAACCACGAGAAATGGCCCAAAAAACCCCAATCCTAAACCACCCCAAACCCAATGAGAATACCCCAAAAACCCCAAACCTAAAATACCAAAAATATCCAAAATGTCCCAAAAATCCCAAACCTTAAATATCAGGAATATCCCAAAAAACCCGATCCTAAAACATCGGGAATGACCGCAAAAAAACAATCCTAAAATATCAGGAATATCCCAAAAAAACCACCCCAAAACTCACCGGGAATAACCCAAAAAAATGATCCTAAAACACCAGGAATGTCCCAAAAAAATGACCCTAAAACTTCGGGAATATCTCAAAAAACTCCAATCCGAAAATATCAGGAATGTCCCAAAAACGCCAATCCTAAAATATCAGGAATGTCCCCAAAACCAACACCTCCAAACCATTGGGATCATCACCAAAAATCCACCCCAAAACCACCGGGAATGGCCCCAAAAATCCATTGGGGAAATGTCAGGAATATCCCAAAAAAAGCAATCCTGAAAGAGCAGGAATGGCCCCAAAAAACCCCACAGAAAAGCAGTGGGAATGTCCCCAGAGAAATGAACCAAAACCACGAGAAATGGCCCAAAAAACCCAATCCTAAAACATCGGGAATGACCCCAAAAAAACCAATCCTAAAACATCAGGAATATCCCAAAAAAACCAATCCTAAAACATCCGGAATGACCCCAAAAAACCAATCCTAAAACATCGGGAATATCTCAAAAAACGCCAATGCTAAAATATCAGGAATGTCCCAAAAAACCCAATCCTAAAATATCCAGTATATCCCAAAAAAACCACCCCAAAACTCACCGGGAATAACCCAAAAAAATGATCCTAAAACAGCAGGAATGTCCCAAAAAAACGACCCTAAAACTTCGGGAATGACCCCAAAAAACCAATCCTAAAACTTCAGGAATATCTCAAAAAACTCCAATCCGAAAATATCAGGAATATCCCAAAAACTCCAATCCTAAAATATCAGGAATGTCCCAAAAAACCCGATCCTAAAATACCAAAAATATCAAAAATGTCCCAAAAATCCCAAACCTTAAATATCAGGAATATCCCAAAAAACCCGATCCTAAAACATCGGGAATGTCCCAAAAAACCCGATCCTAAAATATCAGGAATGTCCCAAAAAACCCCAATCCTAAAATATCAGGAATTTCCCAAAAAAACCAATCCTAAAATATCCAGTATATCCCAAAAAAACCACCCCAAAACTCACCGGGAATAACCCAAAAAAATGATCCTAAAACAGCAGGAATGTCCCAAAAAAATGACCCTAAAACTTCGGGAATATCCCAAAAAACCCAATCCTAAAATATCAGAAATGTCCCAAAAACTCCAATCCTAAAATATCAGGAATATCCCAAAAACGCCAATCCTGAAATATCAGGGATGTCCCCAAAAACCAACACCTCCAAACCATTGGGATCATCACCAAAAATCCACCCCAAAACCACCGGGAATGGCCCCAAAAATCCATTGGGGAAATGTCAGGAATATCCCAAAACCAGCAATCCTGAAAGAGCAGGAATGGCCCCAAAAAACCCCACAGAAAAGCAGTGGCAATGTCCCCAGAGAAATGAACCAAAACCACGAGAAATGGCCCAAAAAACCAATCCTAAAACATCGGGAATGACCCCAAAAAAACCAATCCTAAAACATCAGGAATATCCCAAAAAACCCAATCCTAAAATATCCAGAATATCCCAAAAAAACCACCCCAAAACTCACTGGGAATAACCCAAAAAAATGATCCTAAATCACCAGGAATGTCCCAAAGAAATGACCCTAAAACATTGGGAATATCCCAAAAAAACCCAATCCTAAAACATCAGGAATGACCCCAAAAAAACAATTCTAAAATATCAGGAATATCCCAAAAAAACCACCCCAAAACTCACCGGGAATAACCCAAAAGAATGATCCTAAAACACCAGGAATGTCCCAAAAAAATGACCCTAAAACTTCGGGAATATCCCAAAAAACCCGATCCTAAAACATCGGGAATGACCCCAAAAAACCAATCCTAAAACATCAGGAATGTCCCAAAAAACCCGATCCTAAAATACCAAAAATATCAAAAATGTCCCAAAAATCCCAAACCTTAAATATCAGGAATATCCCAAAAATCCCGATCCTAAAATATCAGGAATGTCCCAAAAAACCCGATCCTAAAATATCAGGAATGTCCCCAAAAAAACCAATCCTAAAATATCAGGAATATCCCAATAAAACCAATCCTAAAACATCGGGAATGACCCCAAAGAAACCACCCCAAAACTCACCGGGAATAACCCAAAAAAATGATCCTAAAACACCAGGAATGTCCCAAAAAAATGATCCTAAAACATCGGGAATATCCCAAAAAAACCAATCCTAAAACATCAGGAATATCCCAAAAAAACCAATCCTAAAACATCGGGAATATCCCAAAAAAAACAATCCTAAAATATTCAGTATATCCCACAAAAGCCACCCCAAAACTCACCAGGAATGTCCCCAAAAAAATGATCCTAAAACATCGGGAATATCCCAAAAAAACCAACCCTAAAACATCGGGAATAACCCCAAAAAACAATCCTAAAACATCAGGAATATCTCAAAAAACACCAATCCTAAAATATCAGGAATGTCCCAAAAAACTCGATCCTAAAATATCAGGAATATCCCAAAAAAACCAATCCTAAAACATCGGGAATGACCCCAAAAAAACCAATCCTAAAACATCGGGAATGACCCCAAAAAAACAATCCTAAAACATCGGGAATGACCCCAAAAAAACAATCCTGAAATATCAGGAATATCCCAAAAAACCCGATCCTAAAATATCGGGAATGTCCCAAAAAAACCAATCCTAAAATATCCAGTATATCCCAAAGAAACCACCCCAAAACTCACCAGGAATAACCCAAAAAAATGATCCTAAACCACCAGGAATGTCCCAAAAAAATGACCCTAAAACTTCGGGAATATGGCAAAAAACTCCAATCCGAAAATATCAGAAATGTCCCAAAAACGCCAATCCTAAAATATCAGGAATGTCCCAAAAAACCCGATCCTAAAATACCAAAAATATCCAAAATGTCCCAAAAATCCCAAACCTTAAATAACAGGAATATCCCAAAAAACCCGATCCTAAAACATCGGGAATGTCCCAAAAAACCCAATCCTGAAACATCAGGAATGTCCCAAAAAACCCGATCCTAAAAAATCGGGAATGTCCCAAAAAACCCGATCCTAAAAGATCCGGAATGTCGCAAAAAAAACAAAAAAAAAGATCCTAAAATATTGGGAATGGCCCCAAAAAAAGAATCCTAAAATATGAGGAATGTCGCAAAAAACCGATATTAAAATATCGGGAATATCCCAAAAAAACCAATCCTAAAATATCAGGAATTGCCCCCACAAAAAATCCTAAAATATCAGGAATGTCCCAAAAAAAAAAAATCCTAAAATGTCGGGAATGGCCCCCAAAAAATGATCCTAAAACATCAGGAATGTCCCAAAAATCTGATCCTAAAAACTCAGGAATTTCCCCCAAAAAACCCCAAAGGTCAAACATTGGGAATCTCCCAAAAATCCCACCCAAAACCACTGGGAATGGACCCAAAAAAAAAAATCCCAAAACATTGGGAAAATCCCAAAAACTCCATCCTGAAAGATCCGATTTTGCCCGTTTTTCCCAGTTTTTCCGGAATTTTCCCCGAATTTTCCTGGCTTTTTTCCCCATTTTTTCTGGAATTTTTCCCGTTTTTCTCCTGATTTTTGGGGGATTTTTTCCCCATTTTTTCGGATTTTTTTCAGGATTTTTTCTGTTTTTCCCATTTTTTCTGGAATTTTCAAGTTTTCCTCCCGATTTTTGGGGATTTTTCCCCAATGTTTCCCATTTTTTCTGGATTTTTTTCTGTTTCCCCATTTTTTTTTCCTGGAATTTTCCCCAAATTTTCCTGGATTTTTCCCATTTTTTGTAGAATTTCCCCCATTTTCCTCCCGATTTTTGGGGAATTTTTCCCCAATTTTTCCATTTTTCCAGAATTTTTCCCATTTTTTCAGGAATTTCCCCCGAATTTTCCTGGGTTTTCCCATTTTCCTGGATTTTTCCCATTTTTCCCCATTTTTCCCGAAATTGTCCCAAATTTTCCCATTTTTCCAGGAATTTTCCCCAAATTTTCCTGGCTTTTTTCCCCATTTTTTCTGGAATTTTCCCCGTTTTTCTCCCGATTTCTGGGGATTTTTTCCCCATTTTTTCGGATTTTTGTCAGGATTTTTTCTGTTTTTCCCATTTTTTCAGGAATTTCCCCCAAATTTTCCTGGGGTTTCCCATTTTTCTGGATTTTTCCCATTTTTTTTCTGGAATTTCCCCCAAATTTTCCCATTTTTTCAGGAATTTTCCCCAAATTTTCCTGGATTTTTTCCCATTTTATCTGGATTTTTTCCCCATTTTTCTCCTGAATTTTGGGGGAATCTCCCCCAATTTTTCCCATTTTTCCCAGATTTTTTCCCATTTTTCCCATTTTTTCAGGAATTTCCCCCACATGTTCCCATTTTTCTCGATTCTTTTCTGGTTTTTCCCCATTTTTGTTCAGGAATTTTCCCCCAAATTTTCCATTTTTCCCCATTTTTTTCCCAAAATTGTTTCCAATTTTCCCATTTATCCAGGAATTTTCCCCAAATTGTCCCGGATTTTCAGGAATTTTCTCCATTTTTCCGGGATTTTTCCCATTTTTTCTGGATTTTTTCCCATTTTTTCCGGAATTTTTCCCATTTTTCTCCTGAGTTTTGGGGGAATTTTTCCCCTTTTTTCCCCATTTTTCCAATTTTTCAGGAATTTTCCCCAAATGTTCCCATTTTTCCCCATTTTTTGTAGAATTTTTCCCATTTTCCTCCTGATTTTTGGGGAATTTTTCCCAAATTTTCCCATTTTTCCAGATTTTTTCCCATTTTTCCCATTTTTTCAGGAATTTCCCCTGAATTTTCCCGGCTTTTCCCCCCAATTTTTTCTGGATTTTTTCCCCATTTTTCTCCCAATTTTTTAGCAATTTCCCCCCAATTTTTCCAATTTTTTTGTGGATTTTTTTCTGTTTTTCCCATTTTTTCAGGAATTTCCCCCGAATTTTCCTGGGTTTTCCCATTTTTCTGGATTTTCCCCTTTTTTTTCTGGAATTTCCCCCAAATTTTCCCATTTTTTCTGGAATTTTCTCCAAATGTTCCCTTGTATTTTGGAATTTTCGCCAAATTTTCCATTGTTTCCTTTTTTTCTGGAATTTTCCCCGTTTTTCTCCCAAATTTTTGGGAATTTTTTCCAAATTTTCCCCATTTTCTTCTGGAATTTTTCCTGGTTTTCTCCCATTTGTTCAGGAATTTTCCCAAATTTTGACTTTTTTTCCCCATTTTTTCAGGAATTTCCCCATTTTCCTGCATTTTTCCCATTTTTCCCCCATTTTTTCCAGAAATTGTCCCAAATTTTCCCCATTTTTTCAGGAATTTTCCCCAAATTTTTCTGCCTTTTTCCCATTTTTTCTGGAATTTTTCCCGTTTTTCTCCCGATTTTTGGGGATTTTTTCCCCATTTGTTCTGATTTTTTTCAGGATTTTTTCCCATTTTTCCCATTTTTTCTGGAATTTTCCCCAAATTTTCCTGGATTTTTTCCCATTTTATCTGGATTTTTTCCCCATTTTTCTCCTGAATTTTGGGGGAATCTCCCCCAATTTTTCCCATTTTCCCAGATTTTTTCCCATTTTTCCCATTTTTTCAGGAATTTCCCCCAAATGTTCCCATTTTTCTCGATTCTTTTCTGGTTTTTCCCCATTTTTGTTCAGGAATTTTCCCCCAAATTTTCCATTTTTCCCCATTTTTTTCCCAAAATTGTTTCCAATTTTCCCCAAATTGTCCCGGATTTTCAGGAATTTTGCCCAAATTTTCCTGGTTTTTCCCATTTTTCCTGGATTTTTTCCCATTTTTTCCGGAATTTTTCCCATTTTTCTCCTGATTTTGGGGGGAATTTTTCCCATTTTCCCCCCAATTTTCCAATTTTTCAGGAATTTTCCCCAAATGTTCCCATTTTTCCCCATTTTTTCTGGAATTTCCCCCATTTTCCTCCTGATTTTGGGGAACTTTTCCCAAATTTTTCCATTTTCCAGATTTTTTCCCATTTTTCCCATTCTTTCAGGAATTTCCCCTGAATTTTCCCGGCTTTTCCCCCCAATTTTTCTGGAATTTTCCCCATTTTTCTTCCAATTTTTTAGCAATTTTCCCCCCAATTTCCCCCGGTTTTTCTGGATTTTTTTCTCTTTTCCCCATTTTTTTTTCCTGGAATTTTCCCCAAATTTTCCTGGATTTTTTCCCATTTTTTGTAGAATTTTTCCCATTTTCCTCCTGATTTTTGGGGAACTTTTTCCCAAATTTTTTCCATTTTTCCAGAATTTTTCCCATTTTTCCCATTTTTTCAGGAATTTCCCCTGAATTTTCCCGGCTTTTCCCCCCATTTTTTCTGGAATTTTCCCCGTTTTTCTCCCAATTTTTTAGAAATTTTCCCCCAAATTTTCCAATTTTTTTGCGGATTTTTTTCTGTTTTTCCCATTTTTCCAGAATTTTCCCCGAATTTTCCTGGGTTTTCCCATTTTCCTGGATTTCTCCCATTTTCCCCCCATTTTTTCCAGAAATTGTCCCAAATTTTCCCATTTTTCCAGGAATTTTCCCCAAATTTTTCTGTCTTTTCCCCATTTTTTCTGGAATTTTTCCCGTTTTTCTCCCGATTTTTGGGGATTTTTTCCCCATTTTTTCGGATTTTTTTCAGGATTTTTTCTGTTTTTCCCATTTTTTCAGGAATTTCCCCCAAATTTTCCTGGGTTTTCCCATTTTCCTGGATTTTCCCCTTTTTTTTTCTGGAATTTCCCCCAAATTTTCCCATTTTTTCTGGAATTTTCTCCAAATGTTCCCTTTTTTTTTGGAATTTTCACCAAATTTTCCATTTTTTCCTTTTTTTCTGGAATTTTCCCCGTTTTTCTCCGAAATTTTTGGGAATTTTTTCCAAATTTTCCCCATTTTCTTCTGGAATTTTTCCTGGTTTTCTCCCATTTTTTCAGGAATTTTCCCAAATTTTGCCATTTTTTCCCCATTTTTTCAGGAATTTCCCCATTTTCCTGCATTTTTCCCATTTTCCCCCCATTTTTTCCAGAAATTGTCCCAAATTTTCCCATTTTTTCAGGAATTTTCCCCATTTTTTCTGGTTTTCCCCATTTTTTCTGGAATTTTTCCAGTTTTTCTCCCGATTTTGGGGGGATTTTTTCCCCCAATTTTCCCTATTTTTCCTGGATATTTTTCTGTTTTCCCCATTTTCTTTCTGGAATTTTCCCCAAATTTTTCTGGGTGTTTTTCCCTTTTTTTTTTTTTTAAATTTTTCCCATTTTTCTCACGATTTCTGGGGGATTTTCCCCAGATTTTTTCCCGATTTTTCCGGATTTTTCCCCGGATTTTTTCCTGGTTTTTCCGGATTTTTCCCCGGATTTTTTCCCGGTTTTTCCGGATTTTTCCCAGATTTTTTCCCGGTTTTTCCGGATTTTTCCCCGGATTTTTTCCCGGTTTTTCCGGATTTTTCCCAGGTTTTTTCCCGGTTTTTCCGGATTTTCCCCGGATTTTTTCCCGTTTTTTGTGAAAATTCCTGTTTTTGGGAATTCCCGTACCTCCGGATTTGTGTGCGAGGGGGGGGCGGAAGAAGAGTTCCGGCCCCCAGCCGCATGCGTCCCGCCCAGTTCTGGAACCTGAGCCCGCATTGGCCGCCGAGCTGCACCAATGGGAGAGCCCCGGTCGGCATGGACCCAACCCCCACATCCCAAACATCCCCCACATCCCCAAAATCCCCAAAATCCCCAAAATCCCAAACATCCCCCAAATCCCAAACATCCCCCAAATCCCCAAAAATCCCAAAAATCCCCAAAATCCCCAAAATCCCAAACCCCAAAAATCCCCAAAATCCCCCACATCCCAAACATCCCCAAAATCCCAAAAATCCCCAAACATCCCCAAAATCCCCAAAAATCCCAAAAATCCCCAACAATCCCAAAAATCCCCAAATCCCCCAAATCCCAGGGCCCCAGATTCCCAGGTTCCCCAAACCACAACGCCCGGCTCCCCAAGGTTCCCCAGAAACCCCCAGACGCCGAATTCCCAAAAATCCCAGATCCCCAAGATCCCCAGGTCCCCAAGAGGCCCCAGATCCCAAATCTCCTTCCCAAAGTCCCAAGATCCCCAAGAGATCCCCAGTATCCCCAGATCCCAGAAGACGCCCAGATCCCAAGAATCCCAGATGCCCAGGCCCCCCCAGATCCACAGATCCCCAAGGCCCCCAGATCCCAACGATCACAGGAGTCCCCAAGACCCCAGATCGCGCAGATCCCAGGCCCCAAAATCAAGGCTCCCCAGGATCCCAGGAAGCCCAGATCCCCAACGTCCCCACAGATCACCCGTAATCCCAAGATCCCCAGGATCCCCAAGGTCAAGATCCCAAAATCCCAGCCCCCCAGATCCCCAGACCCCAAAGATCCCAGACCCCAGGACACCCCAGATCCCCAGCCCCAAAGATCCCAAAAGTCCCAGGAGTTCCCACAGATCCCAGACCCCCAAGATCCCAAGATCCCCAGGATCACACGAGATTCCCGAGGCCCCCAAGGTTCCCCAGGGGATCCCAGATCCCCAGATCCCCAGGAGTCCCCAGAAATCCCCAGACCCCCAGATCCCAGATCCCCAAGACCCCCAGGTTCCTGGATCCCAGGTTTCCCAGAGTCCCCAGATCCCACGGATCCCAAAAATCCCAGGTTCCCCCAGATCCCCAGGTTCCCATTCCCCCAAAATCCCAGATCCCCACATCCCCAGGCGGATCCCAGATCCCCCAGGGTTCAAAGTCCCCAGACCCCCAGATCCCCAGATTCCAAAGCTTCCCCAGATCCCCAAACCACAAGGATCCCCCAGGTTCCCCCAGATCCCAAGATCCCCCCAGGTTCCCAGGTCCCGAGATCCTCAAAGATCCCAAGAATCCCAGGTCCCCAGGAGTCCCCAGAATCCCAAGTTCCCCAGGTTCCCCAGATCCCCAGGTCCCCCAGGATCCCCAGATCCCAAGATCCCCAGATTCCTCCCCAGATCCCCAAGATCCCCAAATTCCACAAAAAAAACCAAAAAATTCCAAGGTTCCCGGATCACGAGTTCCCCCAAGATCCCAGATCCCCCAAAACCCCAAATTCCCAGGTTCCCCCAAACTGCAGATCCACCAAATTCCCCCCCAAGATCCCAAAACCCCCCAGACCCCCAAATCCCCCCCAAAACCCCCAATCCCAAAACCCCAAATCCCCAAATCCCCCCAGATCCCAAGGCCCCCCAAATCCCAAAATCTCAAAATTCCCAAGATGGGCCAAATCCCCAGGCCCCCCAAAATCAAGACTCCAGGGATCCCAAGGCCCAGATCCCAAAGATCCCAAATCATAGATCCCCGAAAATCCTCAAGGATCCCAAACCCCCCCCAAAATCCCCAAACCCCAAAAATCCCAAAAATCCCAAAAATCCCAAAGACCAAATCCCCAAATCCCCAAAATCCCAAAATTCCTGAATCCCAAAGTCCCAAATCCCAAATCCCAAATCCCGAAATTCCTGAATCCAAAATCCCCAAAATTCCCAAAATCCCAAACCCCAAATCCCAAAAATCCCAAATTCCCCCAAACCGCTGAAAATCCCAAATTCCCTTCCCAAAATCCCAAAACCCCAAATCCCCAAATACCCCAAATCCCCAAAATTCCAAAAATCCCAAACCCCAAATCCCCCAAGTTCAAATTCCCGATTCCCCAGACCACACAAGATCCCACATTTCCTTCCCAAAGATCCCAAAATCCCAAAATTCCCAGATCCGCACTCATCAAAAAACCCCAAAGCCCCAAGTGAGGGTCCTGAATCCCAAGGGTTCCCCCAAATCCCAAACCCCCAAACGATCCACAAACCCCCAGATCCCCAAGGTCCTTTCCCCAAATCCTCAAAACCCCAAATCCCAAAATTCCAAAGTTCCTGAATCACAAACCCCCAAACCCCGAAATCCCAAATCCCAAAATCCCAAATCCCCAAAACCCCCAAATTCCAAATTCCCCCAAACTGCAAATCCCCAAATTCCCTTCCCAAAATCACAAAACCCCAAATCCCCAAATTCCCAAAAATCCCAAATCCCAAAATCCCAAAATTCCCAAAATCCCAAAACCCAAATCCCCAAAATCCCAAATCCTAAAACCCCAAATCCCAAATTCCCTAAAATCCCAAATCTTCAATCCCCAAAGGTCCCCCAAGGTTCCTAAGATCCCCCCAAATCCCCAAATCCCAAAACCCCAAATCCCAAATTCCTCAAAATCCCAAATCCCAAAATTCCAAAGTTCCTGAATCACAAATTCCCAAAATCCCAAACCCCCAAACCCCCAAATCCCCAAAACCCCCAAATTCCAAATTCCCCCAAACTGCAAATCCCAAATTCCCTTCCCAAAATCACAAAACCCCAAAAATCCCAAATCCTCAATCCCCAAATCCCCAAAACCCACAAAATCCCAAAATCCCAAATTCCAAATTCCCCCAAACCTCAAATCCCCAAATCCCCAAATCCCCAAAAATCCCAAATCCCAAAATCCCCAAATCCCCAAAATCCCAAATCCTAAAACCCCAAATCCCAAATTCCCTTCCCAAAATCCCAAATTCCTCAAAATCCCAAATCCTCAATCCCCAAAATCCCAAAACCCCAAAATCCCCGAGAATTCCAAACCCCAAACTCCCAACAAATCCCAAATTCCGGGCCGGCCCCTCCCCCTCCCGGAACTTCAGGACAAAAAAATCCCAAAAAACCCAAAATCCCCCCCAAAAAAACTCTTGAAAATTCCCAAAAAACCCAGAAAGAAAACCCCAAAAAATCCCCCCAAAATCCCCCAAAACAAAAGAAAAATTCCTAAAAAATTCCTCCCAAAACACAAAAAAATTCCTCCTAAAAATCCTAAAAAAATCACCAAAAAATTCCCCCAAAAATTCCCCAAAAAATTCCCAAAAAATCCCCAAAAATTCCCCCAAAATTCCCTTTTTCCCCCCAAAAAAGTTCCTTTTTTCCCTCCCAAAATTCTCTTTTTTTCCGTTCCAAAATTCCATTTTTTCCCCAAAAAATTTCCTTTTCTCCCCCAAAAATTCCCCCAAAAAATCCCCCCAAAAATTTCTCCAAAATCCCAAAAGTTTGGGGATTTTTGGGGGAATTTTAGGGGGAATTGGGAATTTTTTGGGGAAATTTTGGGGAATTTTTTGGGATTTTTTGGGATTTTTTGGGTCGGTCCCGATGGCTCCGAGGTTGTTCCTGGAGATGGAACCACCCCAGAAAAAAACCCAAAAAATCCCCAAAAAATTCCAAAAACTTCCACAAAGTTTCCCCAAAAATTCAAAAAAATTCCCCAAAAAATCCCAAAGAATCTAAAAAAAAAATTGCCCCAAAACCTCCAAAAATTCCCCCCAAAAATCCCCAAAAAATTCCCGAAAAATCCCGAAACAAATCCAATATATTCCCCCAAAAATCTCAAAAATTAAAAACCCTGAAAATCACCCAAAAATAAAAATAAATCCCCAAAAAATCCCGGAAAATTCCCAAAAAAACTTCCCAAAAAATCACCCAAAATCACGAAAAAAATCCCTAAAAAAACCCCAACAATTCCAAAAAATCCCCCCAAAAATCCACAAAATTTCCCCCAAATTCCCCCAAAAAATCCCCAAAAATTCCCCAAAAAATCCCCAAAAATTCCAAAAAATCCCCCCAAAATTCCCCCAAAAATCCCGAAAAATTCCCCAAAATTTCCCAAAAATTCCCCCAAAAATTCCCCAGAAAAAAATCCCTAAAAAAACCCCAAAAATCCCACAAAATTCCCCCAAAATTCTCCCAAAAATCTCGAAAAATTCCCCCCAAAAATCCCCAAAAAATTCCCCAAAAATTCCCCAAAAAACCCGGAAAATTCTTTAAAAATTGCCCCCAAAATTCCATTTTTCCCCCAAAATTGGGGAATTTTTCTCCCCCATGGTGGCAGCGCTTCCCCGGGAATTTTGTGACGTTTTTGGGGGAATTTTGGATTTTGGATTTTTGGGATTTTGGGGTTGGTCCCGATGGGTTCTGGTTGTTCCTGGGGCTGGAACCACCCAGAAAAACCCCAAAAATTCCCCAAAAATCTCCCAAAAAATCCCCAAAAATTCCACCAAAAAATCCTTCTAAAAACCCCCCATAAATCCACAAAAATCCCCAAAATTCCCCCAAAAATTTTCCAAAAATTCCCCAAAATCCTGAAACAAATCTCCCCCAAAACCACAAAAAAATCCCCCAAAAAATTCTCAAGATTCTCAAAAATCCCCCAAAAGTGCCCCAAAAGGATTCCAAAAAATTCCCCAAAAATTCACCAAAAATCCGAAAAATTTCCCCAAAAACCCCCAAAATCCACAAAAATTCCCCAAAAATCCCCAAAAATTCCCCAAAATCGAGGAAATTCTCTAAAAGATTCCCCAAAAATCCCAAAAATTCCCCAAAGTTCCCCCAAAATCTAAAAAACCCCCAAAGATTCCCCAAAAATTCCCCAAAAATTCCCCCAAAGATCGAAAGGATTCTTTAAAATTGGCCCAAAATCCCCAAAAATCCCCAAGATTTCTCAAAATTTCCCAAATCCCCAAAAACCTCCAAAATTCCCCAAAAATCCGGAAAAGATCCCCAAAAAAGCCCCAAAGATTCCCCAAGATTCCCCAAAAGTCCCCCCCAAAAAATCTCAAAATTTCCCCCGAAAAATCCTAAAAATTCCCCAAAATTCCCCAAAGGGATTCCCCCCAAAATTCCATTTTCCCCCCCCAAATGGTGGGAATTTTCTCCCCATGCTCAGACGGCTACCCGCCGAATTTTTGGGGAATTTTAGGGTTTAAGGGAATTTTGGTTTTGGGGCAGGATTTTGAGTTCCCGATGGCTCCCCGGTTGTTCCTGGAGCTGGAACCCGCAGAAAAACAAAAACAAAAAAATTCCCCAAAATTCCCAAAGAATCTAAAAAAAAATTGCCCCAAAACCTCCAAAAATTCCCCCAAAATCCCGAAAAAATCCCCCCAAAAATCCCCAAAAAACTCCCCAAAATTCTCAAAATTTCCCCCAAATTCCCCAAAAAATCCCCAAAAATCCCCAAAATTCCCCAAAAATCGTAAAAATCCCCCCATAAATCACAAAAATTCCCCAAAATTCCCAAAGGTTCCCCCAAAAATCCCCAAAAATCCCTAAAGAAATCCCTAAAAAAACCCCCAAAATCCCAAAAAATTCCCCCAAAAATTCCCTGAAAATCCACAAAAAACCCCCCAAAACTCCCCAAAAAACCCCAAAAATTCCCCCAAGGTTCCCCCAAAAATCCCCCCAAAATCCCCAAAAGTTTCCCCAAAAATCCCTAAAAAATTCCTAAAAAATCCCCAAAAATCACGAAAAAATCTCTAAAAAAACCCCAAAAATTCCAAAAACTCCCCCCCAAAATCCACAAAATTTCCCCCAAATCCCCCCAAAAATTCCCCAAAAATCCCGAGAAATTCTCTAAAAATTCCCCCAAAAATCCCAAAAGTTCCCCAAAAATTCCCCCAAAATCCTAAAAAACCCCCAAAAATTCCCCAAAATATTCCCCAAAAGTTCCCCCAAAATCCCGAAAATTCTTTTAAAAATTCCCCCAAAATCCCCAAAAATCCCCCCAAAATTTCTCAAGGGATTTCCCCAAAATCCCCCAAAAACCTCCAAAAATCCCCAAAAATCCCCCGGAAAAATCCTAAAAAAGCCCCAAAAATCCCCCCAAAATTCCCCAAAAATCCCCCAAAAAATCTCAAAATTTCCCCGAAAAATCCTAAAAATTCCCCCAAAATTCCCCAAAAATTGCCCCAAAATTCCATTTTTCCCCCAAAATTGGGGAATTTTTCTCCCCCCATGCTGGCAGCTTCCCGCCCGAGAATTTTTTGGGAATTTTTGGGGATTTTTGGGAATTTTGAGGCTTTGAGGAAGTTTTGAGGGCTTTTGGGGCACCTGAGTCTGGAGAATTTTGGGATTTTTTGGGATGTTTTTGGGATTTTTGGGGTCGGTCCCGATGGCTCCGCGGTTGTTCCTGGAGCTGGAACCGCCCCAGAAAAAAACCCCAAAAATTCCCCCAAAAATCTCCCAAAAAATCCCCAAAAATTCCACCAAAAATCCTTCAAAATCCCCCCATAAATCCACAAAAATTCCCCAAAAATTCCCCCAAAAATTTCCAAAAATTCCCCAAAAATCCTGAAACAAATCCCCCAAAACCCACAAAAAAATCCCCCAAAAATTCTCAAAATTCTCCAAAAATCCCCAAAAATGCCCCAAAAATTCCAAAAAATTCCCCAAAAATTCCACCAAAAATCCCGAAAAAATTTCCCCAAAAAATCCCCCCAAAATCCCCCCCCAAATCCACAAAAATTCCTCAAAAAATCCCCAAAAATTCCCCAAAAATCCCGAGAAATTCTCTAAAAATTCCCCCAAAAATCCCAAAAAATTCCCCAAAAATTCCCCCAAAATCCTAAAAAAAACCCCCAAAAATTCCCCAAAAATTCCCCCAAAAATTCCCCCAAAATCCCGAAAAATTCTTTAAAAATTCCCCCAAAATCCCCAAAAATCCCCCAAAATTTCTCAAAATTTCCCCAAAATCCCCCAAAAAACCTCCAAAAAATTCCCCAAAAATCCCGAAAAAAATCCCTAAAAAAGCCCCAAAAATTCCCCCAAAATTCCCCAAAAATTCCCCCCAAAAAATCTCAAAATTTCCCCCCGAAAAATCCCTAAAAATTCCCCAAAATTCCCCAAAAATTCCCCCCAAAATTCCATTTTTTCCCCCAAAATTGGGGAATTTTCTCCCCATGCTGGAGCCGCTTCCACTTGAAGGATTTTTTGGGGAATTTTTGGGAATTTTTGGGGAATTTTTGGGGAATTTTTTGGGATTTTTTGGGGAATTTTTGGAGAATTTTTGGGATTTTTTGGGATGTTTTGGGATTTTTGGGGTCGGTCCCGATGGCTCCGCGGTTGTTCCTGGAGCTGGAACCGCCCCAGAAAAAAACCCCAAAAATTCCCCCAAAAATCTCCCAAAAAATCCCCAAAAATTCCACCAAAAATCCTTCAAAATCCCCCCATAAATCCACAAAAATTCCCCAAAAATTCCCCAAAAATTTCCAAAAAATTCCCCCAAAAATCCTGAAACAAATCCCCCAAAACCCACAACAAAATCCCCCAAAAATTCTCAAAATTCTCCAAAAATCCCCAAAAATGCCCCAAAAATTCCAAAAAATTCCCCAAAAATTCCACCAAAAATCCCGAAAAAATTTCCCCAAAAATCCCCCCAAAATCCCCCCCAAATCCACAAAAATTCCTCAAAAAATCCCCAAAAATTCCCCAAAAATCCCGAGAAATTCTCTAAAAATTCCCCCAAAAATCCCAAAAAATTCCCCAAAAATTCCCCCCAAAATCCTAAAAAAAAACCCCAAAAATTCCCCCAAAATTCCCCCAAAAAATTCCCCAAAATCCGGAAAAATTCTTTTAAAATTCCCCCCAAAATCCCCAAAAAATCCCCCCAAAATTTCTCAAAATTTCCCCCAAATCCCCAAAAAACCTCCAAAAATTCCCCAAAAATCCCGAAAAAAATCCCTAAAAAAGCCCCAAAAATTCCCCCAAAATTTCCCCAAAAATCCCCCCAAAAATCTCAAAATTTCCCCCCGAAAAATCCCTAAAAATTCCCCAAAATTCCCCAAAAATTGCCCCCAAAATTCCATTTTTTCCCCCAAAATTGGGGAATTTTCTCCCCATGCTGGGGGCCAGCTTCCTTGATTTTTGGGGAATTTTTGGGGAATTTTTTGGGATTTTTTGGATTTTTGGGATTTTGGGTCGGTCCCGATGGCTCCGCGGTTGTTCCTGGAGCTGGAACCGCCCAGAAAAACAAAAACAAAAAATTCAGGAAGAATCTAAAAAAATTGCCCCAAAACCCCCAAAAATTCCCCAAAAATCCCAAAAAATTTCCCAAAAATTCCCAAAAATTCCCAAAAAATTCCCCCAAAAATCCTGAAACAAATCCCCCCAAAACCCACAAAAAATCCCCCCAAAAGTTCTCAAAATTCCCCAAAAATCCACATAAAACTCCCCAAAAAATCCCCAAAAATCCCAAAAAATTCCCCCCAAAATCCCCCCAAAAATCCCCACAAGTTCCCCCAAATTCCCCCAAAAAATCCCCAAAAATTCCCCAAAAAATCCCCCAAAATTCCAAAAAGTTCCCCAAAAATTCCACCAAAAATCCCGAAAAATCCCTAAAAAAAACCCCAAAAATCCCAAAAAATTCCCCCCAAAATTCCCCAAAAATCCACATAAAACTCCCCAAAAAATCCCCCAAAAATCCCAAAAAATTCCCCCAAAAATTCCCCAAAAATCCACAAAAAATTCCCCAAAAAATTCCCCAAAAATCCCGAAAAATTCTTTAAAAATTCCCCCCAAATTCCCCCAAAAATTCCCCAAAAATCCCGAAAAATTCTTTAAAAATTCCCCCCAAATTCCATTTTTCCCCAAAAATTGTGCTTTTTCTCCCCCAATGCTGGGCAGAGGGCCCCGCAAATTTTTGAGAATTCGAAAATCCCCCAAAAGGGGAAAAATGGGGGGACTTGGGGATTTTTTGGGGGGGAAATTTTGGGATTTTGGGGGGCCTCCAGGATGCTTCGCGGTTGTTCCTGGAGCTGGAACCGCCCAGGAAAAAACCCCAAAAATTCCCCAAAAATCTCCCAAAAAATCCCGAAAACTTCCACCAAAAATCCTTCAAAATCCCCCCATAAATCCACAAAAATTCCCCAAAAATTCCCAAAAAAATCCCCCAAAATCCCTAAAAAAATCCCTAAAGAACCCCAAAAATCCCAAAAAATTCCCCAAAAATTCCCCAAAAATTCCCCAAAAATTCCCCCCAAAAATTCCCCAAAAATCTTCAAAGAACTCCCCAAAAAATCCCCAAAAATCCCGAAAAATCCCCCAAAAATTCCCCAAAAATCCCGGAAAATTCTTTAAAAATTCCCCCCAAAATTCCATTTTTCCCCCAGAATTCGGGAATTTTCTCCCCATGCGACACAGCCGCCCCGCCGGGATGGGGAAATTGGCGCAAAATTTAGGGATTTTTGAAATTTTGGGATTTTTGGGGTCGGTCCCGATGGCTCCGCGGTTGTTCCTGGAGCTGGAACCGCCCAGAAAAAAACCCCAAAAATTCCCCCAAAAATCTCCCAAAAAATCCCCAAAAATTCCACCAAAAATCCTTCCATATCCCCCCATAAATCCACAAAAATTCCCCAAAAATTCCCCAAAAAATTTCCAAAAAATTCCCCCAAAAATCCTGAAACAAATCCCCCCAAAACCCACAAAAAAATCCCCCAAAAGTTCTCAAAATTCCCCAAAAATCCCCAAAATGCCCCAAAAATTCCAAAAAATTCCCCAAAAATTCCACCAAAAATCCCGAAAAAATTTCCCCAAAAATCCCCCAAAATCCCCCCCAAAATCCACAAAAAATCCCCAAAAAATCCCCAAAAATCCCGAGAAATTCTCTAAAATTTCCCCCAAAATCCCAAAAAATTCCCCAAAAATTCCCCCCAAAATCCTAAAAAAAAACCCCCAAAAATTCCCCAAATTTCCCCAAAAAATTCCCCCAAAATCCCGAAAAATTCTTTAAAAATTCCCCCAAAATCCCCAAAAATCCCCCAAAATTTCTCAAAAATTTTCCCCCAAATCCCCAAAAAACCTCCAAAAAATTCCCCCAAAAATCCCGAAAAAAATCCCTAAAAAAGCCCCAAAAATTCCCCCAAAATTTCCCAAAAAATTCCCCCCAAAAATCTCAAAATTTCCCCCCGAAAAATCCCTAAAAATTCCCCAAAATTCCCCAAAAATTGCCCCCAAAATTCCATTTTTCCCCCAAAATTGGGGAATTTTCTCCCCATGCTGGAGCCGCTTCCCGCCGGGAATTTTTGGGAATTTTTTGGGGAATTTTTGGGATTTTTTGGGGAATTTTTGGAGAATTTTTGGGATTTTTTGGGATGTTTTTGGGATTTTTGGGGTCGGTCCCGATGGCTCCGCGGTTGTTCCTGGAGCTGGAACCGCCCAGAAAAACAAAAACAAAAAATTCCCGAAGAATCTAAAAAAAAATTGCCCCAAAACCTCCAAAAATTCCCCCAAGAAATCCCAAAAAATTTCCCAAAAATTCCCCAAAAAATTCCCAAAAAATTCCCCCAAAAATCCTGAAACAAATCCCCCCAAAACCCACAAAAAATTCCCCAAAAGTTCTCAAAATTCCCCAAAAATCCACATAAAACTCCCCAAAAAATCCCCAAAAATCCCAAAAAATTCCCCCCAAAATTCCCCCAAAAAATCCCCACAAGTTCCCCCAAATTCCCCCAAAAAATCCCCAAAAATTCCCCAAAAAATCCCCCAAAATTCCAAAAAGTTCCCCAAAAATTCCACCAAAAATCCCGAAAAAAATCCCTAAAAAAAACCCCAAAAATCCCAAAAAATTCCCCCAAAAATTCCCCAAAAATCCACATAAAACTCCCCAAAAATTCCCCCAAAAATCCCAAAAAATTCCCCCAAAAATTCCCCAAAAATCCACAAAAAATTCCCCCAAAAATTCCCCAAAAATCCCGAAAAATTCTTTAAAAATTCCCCCCAAATTCCCCCAAAAATTCCCCAAAAATCCCGGAAAATTCTTTAAAAATCCCCAAAAATTCCATTTTTTCCCCCAAAATTGGGGATTTTTCTCACCATGCTGGAGCCGCTTCCCGCCGGGAATTTTTTGGGGAATTTTTTGGGGAATTTTTGGGGAATTTTTGGGGAATTTTTGGGGAATTTTTGGGGAATTTTTTGGGAATTTTTGGGGATTTTTTGGGATTTTTTGGGATTTTTGGGGTCGCTCCCGATGGCTCCGCGGTCGCTGCTGCGCTGAATTCCCGGAAATGGGAAAAAAAAGGGAATTTGGGCTTTTTTGGGAATTGCGAAATTCCCGCGGGAGGAGCGAAAAGCCGGAGCGGAGTCGGGATTGGGAAAAAGGGAAAAAATGGGAAAAAATGGGAAAAAAATTCCAAATTTTGGGGGAAAAATGGGGAAAAAATTGGGAAAAAGATCCAGATTTTTGGGGGGAAAAATGGGAAAAAAATCCAAATTTTTGGGGGGAGAAATGGGGAAAAATTTGGGAAAAAAATTGGGGAAAATGGGGAATAAATTCCAAAATTTTGGGGGAAAATGGGAAAAATTTGGGGGAAAAATGGGGAATAAATCGCAAATTATTGGGGAAAAATAGGAAAAAAGTGGGGAAAATGGGGAAAAAATCCCAAATTTTTTTGGAGGAAAATGGGAAAAATTTGGGGGAAAATGGGGAATAAATCCCAAATTTTGGGGAAAAAAATCCCAAATTTTGGGGGGGAAAAATGGGGAAAAATTCCAAATTTTTGGGAGGAAAAATGGGAAAAAAATCCAAATTTTGGGGGGGAGAAATGGGGAAAAATTTGGGAAAAAAATTGGGAAAAATGAGGAATTAATCCCAAATTTTGGGGGGAAATGGGAAAAAATTTGGGAGGAAAAATGGGAAAAAAATCCAATTTTTTGGGGGGAAAAATGGGGAAAAATTTGGGGAAAAAATTTGGGAAAAATGGGGAATAAATCCCGAATTTTGGAGGGAAAAATTGGGAACAACTGGGAATAAAATCCAAATTTTGGGGGGGCAAAATGTGGAAAAATGGGAGAAATTGGGGAAAATGGGGAATAAATCCCAAATTTTGGGGGAAAAAATCCCAAATTTTGAGGGGGAAAAATTTGGGAAAAAATTTGGGGAAAAATGGGGAATAAATCCCAAATTTTTGGGGGAAAAGAATCCCAAATTTTGGGGGGAAAATGGGAAAAAAAGGGAAAAATGGGGAATAAATCCCAAATTTTTTGGGGGGGAAATTGGGAAAAATTTGGGGGAAAAATGGGGAATAAATCCCAAATTATTGAGGAAAAATGGGAAAAACGTGGGGAAAATGGGGAAAAAATCCCCAATTTTTTTGGAGGAAAATGGGAAAAATTTGGGAAAAAAATTGGGGGAAAATGGGGAATAAATCCCAAATTTTATGGGGAAATAAATCCCAAATTTTGGGGGGGAAAAATGGGGAAAAATTCCAAATTTTTGGGGGGAGAAATGGGAAAAAAATCCAAATTTTGGGGGGGAGAAATGGGGAAAAATTTGGGAAAAAAATTGGGGAAAATGGGGAATTAATCCCAAATTTTGGGGGGAAATGGGAAAAAATTTGGGAGGAAAAATGGGAAAAAAATCCAAATTTTTGGGGGAAAATGGGGAAAAATCTGGGGAAAAAATTTGGGAAAAATGGGGAATAAATCCCGAATTTTGGAGGGAAAAATTGGGAAAAACTGGGAATAAAATCCAAATTTTTGGGGGGGCAAAATGTGGAAAAATGGGAGAAATTGGGGAAAATGGGGAATAAATCCCAAATTTTGGGGGAAAATGGGAAAAAAATTGGGGGGGAAAAATGGGAAAAAAATCCAAATTTTTGGGAGGAAAAATGGGGAAAAATTGGGAAAAAAATTGGGAAAAATGGGGAATAAATCCCAAATTTTTGGGGGGAAAATGGGAAAAAATTTGGGAGGAAAAATGGGAAAAAATCCAAATTTTTGGGGAAAAATGGGGAAAAATTTGGGGAAAAAATTTGGGAAAAATGGGGAATAAATCCCGAATTTTGGAGGGAAAAATTGGGAACAACTGGGAATAAAATCCAAATTTTGGGGGGGCAAAATGTGGAAAAATGGGAGAAATTGGGGAAAAAAAATCCCAAATTTTGGGGGGA
Source organism: Camarhynchus parvulus (assembly GCF_901933205.1). Lineage (NCBI taxonomy): Eukaryota > Metazoa > Chordata > Aves > Passeriformes > Thraupidae > Camarhynchus > Camarhynchus parvulus. The sequence continues at coordinate 39,582 of NW_022148055.1, forward strand.
AAAATTCCAAATTTTTGGGAGGAAAATGGAAAAAAATTGGGAAAAAAATTGGGGAAAAATGGGGAATAAATCCCAAAATTTTTGGGGGAAATGGGAAAAATTTGGGGGAAAAATGGGGAATAAATCCAAAATTTTTTGGGGAAAAGAATCCCAAATTTTGGGGGGAAAATGGGAAAAAAAAGGGAAAAATGGGGAATAAATCCCAAAATTTTTTGGGGGGAAAATTGGGAAAAATTTGGGGGAAAAATGGGGAATAAATCCCAAATTATTGAGGAAAAATGGGAAAAACGTGGGGAAAATGGGGAAAAAATCCCCAATTTTTTTGGAGGAAAATGGGAAAAATTTGGGAAAAAAATTGGGGGAAAATGGGGAATAAATCCCAAATTTTGGGGAAAAAAATCCCAAATTTTGGGGGGGAAAAATGGGGAAAAATTCCAAATTTTTGGGAGGAAAAATGGGAAAAAAATCCAAATTTTTGGGGGGAGAAATGGGGAAAAATTTGGGAAAAAATTGGGGAAAATGGGGAATAAATTCCAAAATTTTGGGGGGAAAATGGGAAAAAATTTGGGGGGAAAAATGGGAGAAAAATCCAAATTTTTGGGGGAAAAATGGGGAAAAATTTGGGGAAAAAATTTGGGAAAAATGGGGAATAAATCCCGAATTTTGGAGGGAAAAATTGGGAACAACTGGGAATAAAATCCAAATTTTGGGGGGGCAAAATGTGGAAAAATGGGAGAAATTGGGGAAAATGGGGAATAAATCCCAAATTTTGGGGGGAAAATGGGAAAAAAATTTGGGGGGGAAAAATGGGAAAAAAATCCAAATTTTTGGGAGGAAAAATGGGGAAAAATTGGGAAAAAAATTGGGAAAAATGGGGAATAAATCCCAAATTTTTTTGGGGGAAAATTGGGGAATAAATTCCAAAGTTTTGGGGGAAAATGGGAAAAAAAATTGGGGATAAATGGGGAATAAATCCCAAAATTTTGGGAAAAAAATTGGGAAAAAATTCCAAATTTTGGGGAGAAAATGGAGGAAAATTGGGGAAATGGGGGAAAAATCTCAAATTTTTGGGGAAAAATGGGGAATAAATCCCAAATATCTGGGGGAAGAAATGGGGAAAAAATTGGGAAAAATGGGGAATAAAATTCAAATTTTTCGAGGAAAAATGGGAAAAAATGGGGAAAAATGGAGAATAAATCCCAAATTTTTGGGGGGAAGAAATGGGGAAAAAATTGGGAAAAATGGGGAATAAATCCCGAATTTTGGGGAAAAAAACTCCAAAATTTGGGGGGAAAAATGGGAAAAATGGGGAAAAATTCTCAATTTTTTTGGGAAAAATGGGGAATAAATCCCAAATTTCTGGGGGAAAACAATTGGGAAATTGGGGAATAAATTTGGGGAAAAATTGGGAAATAAATCCCAAATTTGGGGGAAAAAAATCCCAAATTTTGGGGGGAAAATTGGGGAAAAAATTCCAGATTTGGTGGAGAAAATTGGGAAAAAAATTGAGAAAAATGGAGAATAAATCCCAAATTTTTTGGGGGGAAATGGGGAAAAAAATGGGGAAAATGGGAAATAGATCCCAAATTTTTTTGGAGAAAAATGGGGAATAAATGCCAAATTTTTGCGGGAAGAAATGGCAAAAAAAAAGAGAAAAATGGGGAATAAATGCCAAAAGTTTTGGGGAAAAATTGGGGAATAAATCCAAATTTTTTGGGGAAAGATGGGGAAATAAATTCAAAATTTTGAGCGAAAAATTGGGAAAAAAATGGGAAAAATGGGGTATAAAATCCAAATTTTGGGGAGAAAATTGGGAAAAAAAGGGGGAAAAATGGGGAATAAATCCCAAATTTTGGGGAAAAAAATCCCAAATTTTGGGGGGAAAATTGGGGAATAAATTCCAAAGTTTTGGGGAAAAATGGAAAAAAAAATTGGGGATAAATGGGGAATAAATCCCAAAATTTTGGGAAAAAAATTGGGAATAAATTCCAAATTTTGGGGAGAAAATGGAGGAAAATTGGGGAAATGGGGGAAAAATCTCAAATTTTGGGGGGAAAATGGGAAATAAATCCCAATTTTTTTTCTAAAATGGGGAATAAATCCCAAATTTTTGGTGGGGAAATTGGGGAATAAATTCCAAATTTTGGGGGGGAAAATGTAAAAAAAAATTGGAAAAAATGGGGAATAAATTCCCAATTTTGGGGAGAAAAATGGGAAAAAATTGGGGAAAATGGAGAATAAATCCCAAAATTTCGGGAATAAAATGGGGAAAAAATTCCGAATTTTGGGAATAAAATGGGAAAAAAATTGGGGAATAAATCCCAAATTTTTTTTGATAAAATGGGGAAAAAAAAATCCAAATTTTGGGGGAAAATGGGAAAAAATGGGGAATAAATCCCAAATTTTTTCCCGGTTTTTTCCGGTTTTTCCCCCTTTTTTTTTTCCCGTTTTTTTCCGTTTTTTTTCCCTTTTTCCCTTTTTTTTTCCCTTTTTTCCCGTTTTTCTTTTCCTTTTTTCCCCTTTTTTTTCCCTTTTTCCCGTTTTTTCCCGTTTTATTCCCCTTTTTTTTCCCTTTTTTCCCGTTTTTTCCCCTTTTTTTTCCCGTTTTTTTCCTTTTTTTTCCCTTTTTTTTTTTCCCTTTTTTCCCGTTTTTTCCCTTTTTTTCCCTTTTTTTTCCCTTTTTCCCCTTTTTTTCCTTTTTTTTTCCCGTTTTTCCCCTTTTTTTTCTTTTTCCTTTTTTTCCGTTTTTCCCTTTTTTTTTTCCCTCTTTTTCCCTTTTTCCGTTTTTTCCCCTTTTTTTTTTCCTTTTTCCCGTTTTTCCCGTTTTTTCCCTTTTTTTTTCCTTTTTTCCCGTTTTTTTCCCCGTTTTTTTCTTTTTTCCCGGATTTTTTCCCTGGATTTCCGTGCCGGGTTTTCGCCCTTTGGGTCCTTCCCGGGATCGGCCCCGGGCCGGGCAAAGGGCGCGAGAAATTCCCCAAAAAAAAAATTCCAAAAATTCCTGGGGATTTGTCATTAACCCGGCGGGGGAGCGGCCGAAAGCCAAAAATCGATTCCCAAAGAATTCCCGGAAAATTGAAAATAAAATCGTTAAAAAAACCCCCAAAATTGTGAATAAATTGCAAAAGAATTCCCCCGAAAAATTAAAATTCATTTTAAAAAACCCTTCCCCAAAAAATGCAGAAAAATCGCCGAGATTCAAAAATAAAAGATCAGTGAATTCCCCGAAAATTTCCGCATAAAACCCAAAAAATCCGCTCAAAAATGACCCAAAAAATCCTAAAACATTCTGGGAAAAGTAAAAAATAAATCTCCTCAAAATCCGCCTAAAAATCCGAAAAATATCCTTAGAAAAATCGCCCCAAAATTTCCCAAAATATTCCCCAAAAATCGCCCCAAATTAAGGAAAAAAATCCGAATAAAAGCCCCGAAAATTCCCCCAGAAAACCCAAAAAGTCGCCTCCAAAATTCCCCAAAATTTCCTCAAAATTCTGGAAAAAATGAACAAAAAAATCCCCCCAAAAATCCCCCAAAAAATCCCCAAAAAATCCCAAAATTTCCCCTAAAAAATCCCCCAAAGAATCCCCACAAAATCACCAAAAAACACCCAAAAACTCCCAAAATTTCCCCCCAAAAATCCCAAAAAAAAGGCAAAAAAATGTCCAAAAAATCCCAAAAATTCCCCCCAAAATCCCCAAATTTCCCCCAAAAATCCCCAAAAAATCCCAAAATTTCCCCCCAAAAATCCCCAAAAAATGGCAAAAAAAAATCCCAAAATTCCCCCAAAATCCCCCCAGAAATTCTCCAAAAATTCCCTAAAAAATCGCCAAAAATTGCCCCAAAATCACCGAAAATCTCCAAAATCATTCCCAAAAATTTCCCAAATTATTTCCAAATTTCAAAAATATTCCCCTCAAAATCCTAAAGATGGAAATAAAAAAAAATCCCAAAATTTCCCCAAAATTTCCCCAAAAGTTCCTCAAAAATTCCCCCAAATTAAGGAAAAAAATCCGAATAAAAGCCCCGAAAATTCCCCAGAAAATCCAAAAAATCGCCTCCAAAATTCCCCAAAATTTCCTCAAAATTCTGGAAAAAATGAACAAAAAAAATCCCCCAAAAATCCCCAAAAAATCCCAAAATTTTCCCCAAAAAATCCCCAAAAAATCCCAAAATTTCCCCCCAAAAATCCCCAAAAATGGCAAAAAAATCCCCAAAATTCCCCAAAATCCCCCCAGAAATTCTCCAAAAATTCCCTAAAAAATCGCCAAAAATTGCCCCAAAATCACCGAAAATCTCCAAAATCATTCCCAAAAATTTCCCAAATTATTTCCAAATTTCAAAAATATTCCCCCCAAAATCCTAAATATGGAAATTAAAAAAATCCCAAAATTTCCCAAAATTTCCCCAAAATTTCCTCAAAAATTCCCCCAAATTAAGGAAAAAAATCCGAATAAAAGCCCCGAAAATTCCCCAGAAAACCCAAAAAATCGCCTCCAAAATTCCCCAAAATTTCCTCAAAATTCTGGAAAAAATGAACCAAAAAATCCCCAAAAATTCCCAAAAAATCCCCAAAAAATCCCAAAATTTCCCCTAAAAAATCCCCAAAAAAACCCCCAAAATCACCAAAAAACACCAAAAAAATCCCAAAATTTCCCCCCAAAAATCCCCAAAAAATGGCAAAAAAAATCTCCAAAAACCCCCCAAAAATCCCCAAAAAACCCCCAAAAAATCCCAAAATTTCCCCTAAAAAATCCCCAAAAAATCCCCCAAAAATCACCAAAAAACACCAAAAAAATCCCAAAATTTCCCCTAAAAATCCCAAAAAAAGGCAAAAAAATCTCCAAAAAATCCCCCAAAATTCCCCCAAAAATCCCCAAATTTCCCCCAAAAAATCCCCAAAAATCCCAAAATTTCCCCCAAAAATCCCCAAAAATGGCAAAAATTCCCAAAAAATTCCCCAAAATCCCCCCCAGAAATTCTCCAAAAATTCCTAAAAAATCGCCAAAAATTGCCCCAAAATCACCGAAAATCTCCAAAATCATTCCCAAAAATTTCCCAAATTATTTCCAAATTTCAAAAATATTCCCCTCAAAATCCTAAATATGGAAATAAAAAAAAAATCCCAAATTTTCCCAAAATTTCCCCAAAATTTCCTCAAAAATTGCCCCAAATTAAGGAAAAAAATCCGAATAAAAGCCCCGAAAATTCCCCAGAAAATCCAAAAAATCGCCTCCAAAATTCCCCAAAATTTCCTCAAAATTCTGGAAAAAATGAACCAAAAAATCCCCCAAAAAACCCCCCAAAATTCCCCAAAAAATCCCCCCCAAAAATCCCAAAAATTTCCCTAAAAATTCCCAAAAAATCCTCCAAAAATCACCAAAAAATACCAAAAAAATCCCAAAATTTCCCCCCAAAAATTGGCAAAAATATCTCCAAAAAATCCCCCAAAAATCCCAAAATTTCCCCTAAAAAATCCCCCAAAAAATCACCAAAAAACACCAAAAAATCCCCAAATTTCCCCCCAAAAATCCCAAAAAAAAGGCAAAAAAATCTCCAAAAAATCCCCCAAATGTCCCCCAAAAAATCTCCAAAAAATCCCCAAAAAATCCCCAAAAAATGGCAAAAAAAATCCCAAAAATTCCCCCAAAATCCCCCCAGAAATTCTCCAAAAATTCCCTAAAAAATCGCCAAAAATTGCCCCAAAATCACCGAAAATCTCCAAAATCATTCCCAAAAATTTCCCAAATTATTTCCAAATTTCAAAAATATTCCCCTCAAAATCCTAAATATGGAAATAAAAAAAAATCCCAAATTTTCCCAAAATTTCCCCAAAATTTCCTCCAAAATTCCCCCAAATTAAGGAAAAAAATCCGAATAAAAGCCCCGAAAATTCCCCAGAAAATCCAAAAAATCGCCTCCAAAATTCCCCCAAAATTTCCTCAAAATTCTGGAAAAATGAACCAAAAAATCCCCAAAAAACCCCCAAAAAATCCCAAAAATATCCCAAAATTCCCCAAAAAATCCCCCAAAAATGGCAAAAAATCTCCAAAAAATCCCCAAAATTCCCCAGAAATCCCCAAATTTCCCCCAAAAAAACCCCCAAAAATACCCCAAAAAATCCCAAAATTTCCCCTTTAAAAAATCCCCCCAAAACCCCCCCCAAAATCACCAAAAACACCAAAAAATCCCAAAATTTCCCCCTTTCCAAAATCCCCCAAAAAATCCCCAAAAAATCCCAAAATTTCCCCCCAAAAATCCCCAAAAAAGGCAAAAAATCTCCAAAAAATCCCCCAAAATTCCCCCAAAATCCCCAAATTTCCCCCCAAAAATCCCCAAAAAATCCGGAAAAACAGAAAAGAAAAATGGCCCCAAATGGAAAAATAAAAAATCAGAAAATTTCCAGAAAATTCTGCATAAAACCAAAATAATTCGCACAAAAATTTTGTACAAATTCTAGGAAAAGGGGAAAAAAAATCTCCTATATAAATTCCCCAAAAATTCGCGAAGAAAAATCTTCAAAAAATTTAAAAAAAATTCCAAAATTCCCCAAAAATCAAATTCAAAATAAAATCATCTCGGTTAAAAAACTCCCCCCAAAAAATTCCCTAAAAGTGGCCAAAAAATAAAAAAAATTCCACAAAAATGTCCCCAAAATTCCCCCCAAAATTCCCAAAAATACCTCCCCAAAAATTCCCCCAAAATTTTAGAGAAATTCCCAGAAAATCTCCCCAAAAATTCCAAAAATTTTTAAAAATTTCCCCAAAATTCCAAAGAAATTCCCCCAAAAAATTCCACAAAATTTTTTAAAAATTCCTCCAAAATTTTAGAGAAATTCCCCCCAAAAATTCCCCAAAATTTTTAAAAAATTCCCCCAAAATTTTAAAGAAATTTCCCAAAAAATCTCCCCAAAAATTCCAAATATTTGTTAAAAATTTCCCCAAAATTCCAAAGAAATTCCCCCAAAAAATTCCCCAAATTTTTTTTAAAATTCCTCCAAAATTTTAAAGAAATTCCCCAAAAAAATTCCCCAAAAATTTTTTAAAATTCCTCCAAAATTTTAAAGCAATTCCCTAAAAATCTCCCCAAAAAATAAAAAAAATTTTTAAAATTTCCCCAAAAATTCCAAAGAAATTCCCCAAAAAAAATCTCCCCAAAAATTCCAAATATTTTTTAAAAATTTCCCCAAAATTCCAAAGAAATTCCCCCCAAAAATTCCCCAAAATTTTTTTAAAAATTCCCCCAAAATTTTAAAGAAATTCCCAAAAAAACTCCCCAAAAAATCCAAATTTTTTTAAAAATTCCTCCAAATTTTAAAGAAATTCCCCCAAAAAATTCCAAAAATTTTTTAAAAATTTTCCCCAAAATTCTAAAGAAATTCCTCCCAAAAAATTCCCCAAATTTTTTTTAAAAATTCCCCAAATATTTTTTTAAATTCCCCAAAAATTCCAAAGAAATTCCCCCAAAAACTCTCCCCAAAAATTCCTAATTTTTTTAAAAAATTTCCCCAAAATTCCAAAGAAATTCCCAAAAAAATCTCCCCAAAAATTCCCCAAATATTTTTTTAAATTCCCCCAAAATTCCAAAGAAATTCCCCCAAAAAATTCCCCAAATTTTTTTTAAAATTTCCCCAAAATTTCAAAGAAATTTCCCAAAAATCTCCCCAAAAATTCCAAATATTTGTTAAAAATTTCCCCAAAATTCCAAAGAAATTCCCCCAAAAAATTCCCCAAATTTTTTTTTAAAATTCCCCCAGAATTTTAAAGAAATTCCCAAAAAATCTCCCCAAAAATTCCAAATATTTGTTAAAAATTCCCCCAAAATTCCATTCAAGAAATTCCCCCAAAAAATTCCCCAAAATTTTTTTAAAAATTCCCCCAAAATTTTGAGGAAATTCTCCAAAAATCTCCCCAAAAATTCCAAAAATTTTTAAAAATTTCCCCCAAAATTCCAAAGAAATTCCCCCAAAAAATTCCCCAAAATTTCTTAAAAATTCCCCCAAAATTTTAAAGAAATTCCCCAAAAAAATCTCCCCAAAAAATCCAAAAATTTTTAAAAATTCCCCCAAAATTCCAAAGAAATTCCCCAAAAAATTTCCCCAAAATTTTTTAAAAATTCCTCCAAAATTTTAGAGAAATTCCCAAAAATTCCCCAAAATTTTTAAAAAATTCCCCCAAAATTTTAAAGAAATTCTCCAAAAATCTCCCCAAAAATCAAGAAAATTTTTAAAATTCCCCCAAAATTCAACAAAAAACCCCAAAAATTCCCCCAAATTTTTTTTAAAATTCCCCAAATATTTTTTTAAATTCCCCAAAAATTCCAAAGAAATTCCCCCAAAAAATCTCCCCAAAAATTCCAAATTTTTTTAAAAATTCCCCCAAAATTTTAAAGAAATTCCCCAAAAATCTCCCCAAAAAATCCAAATATTTTTTAAAAATTCCCCCAAATTTTTTTTTAAATTCCCCCAAATTTCCCCAAAAATTCCCCAAATACTTTTTTAAAAATTCCCCCAAAATTTTAAAGAAATTCCCCAAAAAATCTCCCCAAAAATTCCAAATATTTGTTAAAAATTTCCCCAAAATTCCAAAGAAATTCCCCAAAAAAATTCCCCAAAATTTTTTTAAAAATTCCCCCAAAATTTTAAAGAAATTCCCAAAAAAACTCCCCAAAAAATCCAAATTTTTTTTAAAAATTCCTCCAAATTTTAAAGAAATTGCCCCAAAAAAATTCCCCAAAATTTTTAAAAAATTCCCCCAAAATTTTAAAGAAATTCCCCAAAAAAATCTCCCCAAAAATTCCAAAATTTTTTTAAAAATTCCTCCAAAATTTTAGAGAAATTCCCAAAAAAATCTCCCCAAAAATTCCAAAAAATTTTAAAAATTTCCCCAAAATTCCAAAGAAATTCCCACAAAATTCCCCAAAATTTTTTAAAAATTTCCCCAAAATCTTAAAAATATTCCCCAAAAATCTCCCCAAAAAATCAAAAAAATTTTTAAAATTCCCCAAAAATTCCAAAGAAATACCCAAAAAAACTCCCCAAAAATTCCAATTTTTTTTAAAAATTCCTCCAAATTTTAAAGAAATTCCCCCAAAAAATTCCAAAAATTTTTAAAAAATTCCCCCAAAATTCTAAAGAAATTCCCCCCAAAAAAATTCCCCAAATTTTTTTTAAAAATTCCCCAAATATTTTTTTAAATTCCCCAAAAATTCCAAAGAAATTCCCCCAAAAACTCTCCCCAAAAATTCCTAATTTTTTTAAAAAATTTCCCCAAAATTCCAAAGAAATTCCCAAAAAAATCTCCCCAAAAATTCCCCAAATATTTTTTTAAATTCCCCCAAAATTCCAAAGAAATTCCCCCAAAAAATTCCCCAAATTTTTTTAAAAATTTCCCCAAAATTTCAAAGAAATTTCCCAAAAAATCTCCCCAAAAATTCCAAATATTTGTTAAAAATTTCCCCAAAATTCCAAAGAAATTCCCCCAAAAAATTCCCCAAATTTTTTTAAAAATTTCCCCAAAATTTCAAAGAAATTTCCCAAAAAATCTCCCCAAAAATTCCAAATATTTGTTAAAAATTTCCCCAAAATTCCAAAGAAATTCCCCCAAAAAATTCCCCAAATTTTTTTTTAAAATTCCCCCAAAATTTTAAAGAAATTCCCAAAAAATCTCCCCAAAAATTCCAAATATTTGTTAAAAATTCCCCCAAAATTCCAAAGAAATTCCCCCAAAAAATTCCCCAAAATTTTTTTAAAAATTCCCCCAAAATTTTGAGGAAATTCTCCAAAAATCTCCCCAAAAATTCCAAAAATTTTTAAAAATTTCCCCCAAAATTCCAAAGAAATTCCCCCAAAAAATTCCCCAAAATTTCTTAAAAATTCCCCCAAAATTTTAAAGAAATTCCCCAAAAAAATCTCCCCAAAAAATCCAAAAATTTTTAAAAATTCCCCCAAAATTCCAAAGAAATTCCCCAAAAAATTTCCCCAAAATTTTTTAAAAATTCCTCCAAAATTTTAGAGAAATTCCCGACAAAAATTCCCCAAAATTTTTAAAAAATTCCCCCAAAATTTTAAAGAAATTCTCCAAAAATCTCCCCAAAAAATCAAGAAAATTTTTAAAATTCCCCCAAAATTCCAAAGAAATTCCCCCCAAAAATTCCCCAAATTTTTTTTAAAAATTCCCCAAATATTTTTTTAAATTCCCCAAAAATTCCAAAGAAATTCCCCCAAAAAATCTCCCCAAAAATTCCAAATTTTTTTAAAAATTCCCCCAAAATTTTAAAGAAATTCCCAAAAAATCTCCCCAAAAAATCCAAATATTTTTTAAAAATTCCCCCAAATTTTTTTTTAAATTCCCCCAAATTTCCCCAAAAATTCCCCAAATACTTTTTTAAAAATTCCCCCAAAATTTTAAAGAAATTCCCCAAAAAATCTCCCAAAAATTCCAAAATTATTTTTAAAATTCCCCCAAAATTCCAAAGAAATTCCCCAAAAATCTCCCCAAAAATTCCATTTTGACCCCAAAATCCCCATTTGGGCAAACCGGAAATGGGCGGGACCAGATCATGTAAGGGGGCGTGGCTAAGGAGTAGGGGCGTGGCTTCATCGAAGCGTTGTGGGATATGTGAGGGGCGTGGCTTTGCTGAGGGGGCGTGGCTTCATTGAAGCCTTGTGGGCTATGTGAGGGGCGTGGCTTTGCTGAGTGGGCGTGGCTTCAGTGAAGTGTTGTGCGGTATATGGGGCGTGGCTTCGCTGAGGGGGCGTGGCTTCATTGAAGTGTTGTGCGGTATATGGGGCGTGGCTTTGCTGAGGGGGCGTGGCTTCATTGAAGTGTGTGCTATATGGGGCGTGGCTTCGCTGAGGGGCGTGGCTTCATTGCAGCATTGTGGGCTATATGAGGGGCGTGGCTTTGCTGAGAGGGCGTGGCTTATCCCGCGCTATGTGCCGTGTGAGGGGCGTGGCCTCACTATGGGGGCGTGGCTTCGGTGAGTACCGGGGCCTGTTTGACGGGAGAAATCCCCAAATCCCCAAAATAAAAAAAACCCTAAAAACCAAAAAAATCCCCCAAAAAATCCCCAAAAAAATCTTCCCAAAAATCCCCAATAATAAAAAAAATCACCCAAAATCCTTTAAAATCCCCCCAAAATCCCCAATAATTTGAAAAAATCCCCCAAAATCCTTTAAAATCCCCCCAAAACTCCCCCAAAAGATTCGAGGGAGAGGCTTCGCTGAGGGGGCGTGGCTTCGCTTAGCGCTGCGGGCTCTGTGAGGGGCGTGGCTTCGCTCAGGGGGCGTGGCTTCACTTAAGCGTTGCGGCTACCTGAGGGGCGTGGCTTCGCTCAGGGGGCGTGGCTCCCTCAGTACTGCTGGATACTTAGAGGGCGCGGCCTCTCTTGTGGGCGTGGCTCCATCGAGCACCTTCTCCTCACCGAGGGGGCGTGGCCTAAAGTGGGCCAAAGTTCGAGGCCGCGGGTTCGAGTCCTGATTCGGGCGGCGGCCATGGCGCGGCGGGCCGTGATCTTCGACCTCGGCGTTCTGCTCAAGCCGGGCCTGGAGCACTTCCTGAGCGCCTGCGAGCGCGACTGGGCCTTGCCCAGGTAGGCCCGGCTCGGTTCGGTTCGGTTCGGTTCGGTTTGGGCTCGGTTTGGTAAAGCCGCGCCCGGCAAGGCCGAAGGCGCCCGCCCGCGTCTCAATGCGGGGCAGCGCAGGGCGAGTCCCACGGAATCAACGCGAGAATTTTGTGGTTGGCGGCGCCGCCCGCGCGGGGTTTGAGTTTAGGAAGTTTGGGGTTTTTTGGGGTTTTGGGATTTGGGGTTTTTGGGATTTGGGGTTTTTGGGGTTTGGGATTTGGGGTTTTGGGGATTTGGGAACTTGGATTTGGAGATTTTAGGATTTGGGGTTTGGGGTTTTTTGGGATTTGTGATTTGGGGCTTTGTGGTCTGGGGTTTTTTGGGATTTGGGGTTTTTGGAGTTGTTTTGGGATTTTTGGCGTTTCGGATTTGAGGTGTTTGGGGTTTGGGAATTTTGGGGATTTTGGATTTTTGGGATTTGGGGTGTTGGAACTTGGATGTGGGGATTTTAGGATTGGGGGTTTAGGATTTGGGATTTTTGGAAATTTGGGGTTTAGGATTTGGATTTTTGGGTTTTTAGGGTTTGGCGTTTGGGGTTTTGGGCTTTTGGGGTTTTTTGGGACTTGGGGTTTTTATGGGATCTGGGATTTGGGATTTGGGGTTTTTTGGGATCCCAGCTTTGGGGTTTCTTGGGATCTGAGCTTTGGGGTTTTATAGGGTCTGGTTTGGGGTTTTTCTGGGCCCTGACCTTTGGGGTTTGGGGTTTTTCTGGGCTCGGATTTGGGATTTTTATGGGACCTGATTTGGGGTTTGGGGTTTTATGGGATCTGAGCTTTGGGGTTTTTGCTATCTGAGCTTTGGGGTTTTATAGGCTCTGATTTGGGGTTTTTCTGGGCTCTGATTTGGGGTTTTTCTGGGACCTGATTTGGGCTTTGGGGTTTTTATGGGATCTGAGCTTTGGGGTTTTTGGTGTCTGAGCTTTGGGGTTTATGGGGTCTGAGATTTGGGATTTTTAGGAGCTGAGCTTTGGGGTTTTTGGGGATTTGGGGTTTAGGTTGTTTAATGGGGTCTGAGATTTGGGGTTTTGGATTTGGGGGCCTTTATGGGATCTGGGGGTTGGGTTTGTGGGATCTGAGCTTTGGGGTGTGGGGTTTTTATGGGATTCAGATTTTGGGGTTTTATGGGATCTGAGCTTTGGGGTTTTTGGGATCTGATTTGGGGTCTGGGGTTTTTATGGGATTCCAATTTTGGGGTTTTTATGGGATCTGAGCTTTGGGGTTTTTGGGGATTTGGGGTTTAGGTTGTTTAATGGGATCTGAGCTTTGGGGTTTTGGATTTGGGGGCCTTTATGGGATCTGGGGGTTGGGTTTTATGGGATCTGAGATTTGGGGTTTGGGGTTTTTCTGGGCTCTGGTTTGGGGCGTGGGGTTTTTATGGGATTCAGGTTTTGGGGTTTTTTGGGATCCGAGCTTTGGGGTTTTTATGAGATCTGAGGTTTAGGATTTGGTTTTTTGGGGGACTGAGATTTGGGATTTTTGGGATCTGAGCTTTGGGGTTTTTAGGGATCTGCTTTGGGGTTTGGGGTTTGTATGGGATCTGAGATTTGGGGTTTGGGGTTTTTGGGCTCTGATTTGGGGTTTTTGGGCCCTGACCTTTGGTGTTTTATGGGATCTGAGATTTGGGATTTTTTGGGATCTGAGCTTTGGTGTTTGGGGTTTTTCTGGGTCGGAGCTTTCGGGATTTATGGGATTTGGGATTTGGAGTTTTATGGGATTTGGGGCTTTATGGGATTTGACCTTTGGAGTTTGGGTTTTTATGGGATCTGAGCTTTGGGGTTTTATAGGGTCTGGTTTGGGGTTTTTCTGGGCCCTGACCTTTGGGGTTTGGGGTTTTTCTGGGCTCGGATTTGGGGTTTTTATGGGACCTGATTTGGGGTTTGGGGTTTTTTGGGATCTGAGCTTTGGGATTTATGGGGTCTGAGATTTGGGGTTTGGGGTTTTTATGGGATTCAGGTTTTGGGGTTTTTTGGGATCCGAGCTTTGGAGTTTTTATGAGATCTGAGGTTTGGGATTTGGTTTTTTGGGGGACTGAGATTTGGGATTTTTGGGATCTGAGCTTTGGGGTTTTTAGGGATCTGCTTTGGGGTTTGGGGTTTGTATGGGATCTGAGCTTTGGGGTTTTTGGGATCTGAGATTTGGGATTTGGGGTTTTTATGGGATTCAAATTTTGGGGTTTTTATGGGGTCTGAGCTTTGGGGTTTGGGGTTTTTGTGGGATTCAGGTTTTGGGGTTTTTTGGGATCTGAGCTTTGGGGTTTTTGGGGATTTGGGGTTTTTATGGGATTTGGGGTTTGGGGTTTTATGGGATCTGAGCTTTGGGGTTTTTTTGGGCTCTGATTTGGGATTTTTGGGCCCTGACCTTTGGTGTTTTATGGGATCTGAGCTTTGGGATTTTTTGGGATCTGAGCTTTGGTGTTTGGGGTTTTTCTGGGTCGGAGCTTTCGGGATTTATGGGATTTGGGATTTGGAGTTTTATGGGATTTGGGGCTTTATGGGATTTGACCTTTGGAGTTTGGGTTTTTATGGGATCTGAGCTTTGGGGGTTTTATAGGGTCTGGTTTGGGGTTTTTCTGGGCCCTGACCTTTGGGGTTTGGGGTTTTTATGGGCTCGGATTTGGGGTTTTTATGGGACCTGATTTGGGCTTTGGGGTTTTATGGGATCTGAGCTTTGGGATTTATGGGGTCTGAGATTTGGGGTTTGGGGTTTTTATGGGATTCAGGTTTTGGGGTTTTTTGGGATCCGAGCTTTGGGGTTTTTATGAGATCTGAGGTTTGGGATTTGGTTTTTTGGCTGACTGAGATTTGGGATTTTTGGGATCTGAGCTTTGGGGTTTTTAGGGATCTGCTTTGGGGTTTGGGGTTTTTATGGGATCTGCTCTGGGGTTTGGGGTTTTTATGGGATCTGAGATTTGGGGTTTTTGGGATCTGAGATTTGGGATTTGGGGTTTTTATGGGAATCAAATTTTGGGGTTTTTATGGGATCTGCTCTGGGGTTTGGGGTTTTTATGGGATCTGAGCTTTGGGGTTTGGGGTTTTTTGGGATCTGAGCTTTGGGGTTTTTGGGGATTTGGGGTTTAGGTTTTTTAATGGGGTCTGAGATTTGGGGTTTTGGATTTGGGGGCCTTTATGGGATCTGGGGGTTGGGTTTTATGGTATCTGAGCTTTGGGGTTTGGGGTTTTCTGGGCTCTGTTTTGGGGTTTTATGGGATTTGAGATTTGGGATTTTTTGGGATCTGACCTTTGGGGTTTTGGGTTTTTATGGGATCTGAGCTTTGGGGTCTGGGGTTTTTATGGGATTCAGATTTTGGGGTTTTTTGGGATCTGAGCTTTGGGATTTGGGGTTTTTGGTATCTGGGCTTTGGGGTTTTTGGGATCTGATTTGGGGTGTGGGGTTTTTATGGGATTCAGATTTTGGGGTTTTTATGGGATCTGAGCTTTGGGGTTTTTATGGGATCTGAGCTTTGGGGTTTTTATGGGCTCTGATTTGGGATTTTTGGGCCCTGACCTTTGGTGTTTTATGGGATCTGAGCTTTGGGATTTTTTGGGATCTGAGCTTTGGTGTTTGGGGTTTTTCTGGGGTCGGAGCTTTCGGGATTTATGGGATTTGGGATTTGGAGTTTTATGGGATTTGGGGCTTTATGGGATTTGACCTTTGGAGTTTGGGTTTTTATGGGATCTGAGCTTTGGGGTTTTTGGGATCTGAGATTTGGGATTTGGGGTTTTTATGGGATTCAAATTTTGGGGTTTTTATGGGGTCTGAGCTTTGGGGTTTGGGGTTTTTATGGGCTCTGATTTGGGGTTTTTCTGGGACCTGATTTGGGGTTTGGGGTTTGTATGGGATCTGACCTTTGGGGTTTGGGGTTTTTATGGGATCTGAGCTTTGGGGTTTTTGGTGTCTGAGCTTTGGGATTTATGAGGTCTGAGATTTGGGGTTTGGGGTTTTTTGGGATCTGAGCTTTGGGGTTTTTGGGGATTTGGGGTTTAGGTTGTTTAATGGGATCTGAGCTTTGGGGTTTTGGATTTGGGGGCCTTTATGGGATCTGGGGGTTGGGTTTGTGGGATCTGAGCTTTGGGGTTTGGGGTTTTATGGGATTTGAGATTTTGGATTTTTTGGGATCTGACCTTTGGGGTTTTGGGTTTTTATGGGATCTGATTTGGGGCGTGGGGTTTTTATGGGATTCAGATTTTGGGGTTTTTATGGGATCTGAGCTTTGGGGTTTTTATGGGATCTGAGCTTTGGGGTTTTTGGGATCTGATTTGGGATTTTTGGGCCCTGACCTTTGGTGTTTTATGGGATCTGAGATTTGGGATTTTTTGGGATCTGAGCTTTGGTGTTTGGGGTTTTTCTGGGTCGGAGCTTTCGGGATTTATGGGATTTGGGATTTGGAGTTTTATGGGATTTGGGGCTTTATGGGATTTGACCTTTGGAGTTTGGGTTTTTATGGGATCTGAGCTTTGGGGTTTTATAGGCTCTGATTTGGGGTTTTTCTGGGCCCTGACCTTTGGGGTTTGGGGTTTTTCTGGGCTCTGATTTGGGGTTTTATGGGATCTGATTTGGGCTTTGGGGTTTTTATGGGATCTGAGATTTGGGGTTTGGGGTTTTTATGGGATTCAGGTTTTGGGGTTTTTTGGGATCCGAGCTTTGGGGTTTTTATGAGATCTGAGCTTTGGGATTTGGTTTTTTGGGGGACTGAGATTTGGGATTTTTGGTATCTGAGCTTTGGGGTTTTTAGGGATCTGCTTTGGGGTTTGGGGTTTTTATGGGATCTGAGCTTTGGGGTTTTTGGGGATTTGGGGTTTAGGTTGTTTAATGGGATCTGAGCTTTGGGGTTTTTATGGGATCTGATTTGGGGTTTGGGGTTTGTATGGGATCTGAGATTTGGGGTTTTTGCTATCTGGGCTTTGGGATTTATGGGGTCTGAGATTTGGGGTTTGGGGTGTTTTTGGGATCTGAGCTTTGGGGTTTTTGGGGATTTGGGGTTTAGGTTGTTTAATGGGATCTGAGATTTGGGGTTTTTATGGGATCTGAGATTTGGGGTTTGGGGTGTTTTTGGGATCTGATTTGGGATTTTTTTGGGCCCTGACCTTTGGTGTTTTATGGGATCTGTGATTTGGGATTTTTTGGGCCCTGACCTTTGGGAATTGGGGTTTTCTAGGCTCTGATTTGGGGTTTTTTTGGGGCTCTGATTTGGGATTTTTTGGGCCCTGACCTTTGGGATTTGGGGTTTTCTGGGCTCTGATTTGGGGTTTTTCTGGGCTCTGATTTGGGATTTTTTGGGATCTGAGATTTGGGATTTTTTGGTCGCTGACCTTTGGGGTTTGGGATTTTTGGGGCTCTGATTTGGGGTTTTTATGCAATTTGATTTGGGGTTTTTTATGGGATCTGAGATTTGGGGTTTTTTATGGGATCTGATTTGGGGTTTTTTGGGGGCTCTGATTTGGGATTTTCTGGGCTCTGATTTGGGTTTTTCTGGGATCTGATTTGGGGTTTTCTGGGCTCTGATTTGGGGTTTTCTGGGCTCCGATTTGGGATTTGGGATTTTCTGGGCTCTGATTTGGGATTTTCTGGGCTCTGATTTGGGGTTTTTTTGGGCTCTGGTTTGGGGTTTTCTGGGCTGTGATTTGGGGTTTTATGGGATCTGAGATTTGGGATTTTTTGGTCGCTGACCTTTGGGGTTTGGTTTTTTTGGGCTCTGGTTTGGGGTTTTATGGGATCTGAGATTTGGGATTTTCGGGGCTCTGATTTGGGGTTTTTTATGGGGTCTGGTTTGGGGTTTTTTTGGTCGCTGACCTTTGGGGTTTGGGTTTTTTTCGGGGCTCTGATTTGGGTTTTTCTGGGCTCTGATTTGGGATTTTCGGGGCTCTGATTTGGGGTTTATTTGGTCGCTGACCTTTGCGGTTTGGGTTTTTTTCCGGGCTCTGATTTGGGATTTTCGGGGCTCTGATTTGGGGTTTTTTGGTCGCTGACCTTTGGGGTTTGGTTTTTTTGGGATCTGATTTGGGGTTTGTATGGGATCTGATTTGGGGTTTTCTGGGCTCTGATTTGGGATTTTCGGGGCTCTGGTTTGGGGTTTTCTGGGCTGTGATTTGGGGTTTTATGGGATCTGATTTGGGGTTTTTCTGGGCTCTGATTTGGGATTTTCGGGGCTCTGGTTTGGGGTTTTTTGGTCGCTGACCTTTGGGGTTTCCCGCAGGGGTTTCCTGGCGGCCGCTCTGGACTCGGGCGGATCCCAAAGCCCCAAATCCCGAGCGTTGCGGGGCCACATCGGCCTCAGCCAGGTGGGAGCGGGATCCGCTGGGGGGGGGTTGGGATCCACCCGGGGTTTGGGATCCACTGAGGGGTTTGGGATCCACCGGGGGGTTCGGGATCCACTGAGGGGTGTGGGATCTGCTGAAGGGTTTGGGATCAGCCCTGGGATTTGGGATCAGCCCTGGGATTTGGGATCCACCGGGGGTGGGGGGGGGGGGGTGGGGGGGATCCACCAAGGGGTTTGGGATCTGCCGAGGGGGGTTGGGATCCACCCAGGGTTTGGGATCCACCCGGGGCTTTGGGATCCACTGAGAGATTTGGGATCTGCTGAAGGGTTTGGGATCAGCCCTGGGGGGTTTGGGATCCGCCCTGGGGTTTGGGATCCACTGAGGGGGTTGGGATCCACTGAGGGGGTTGGGATCCACTCTGGGGGTTGGGATCCACCCCAGGATTTGGGATCGACCCTGAGATTGGGATCCACCTTTGGTATTTGGGATCCACCGGAAAACTCCCCGAGATTCGGGATCCACTCTGGGATTTGGGATCCACCCTGGGGTTCTGGATCCACCCCAAAATTCCTGGGATTTGGGATCAACCCTGGGGTTTGGGATCGACCTTGAGGATTTCAGAACTCTGGGGGTTTGGGATCCGGAATAAACCCCGGGATTTGGGATCCAGTGTGGGATTTGGGATCCACCCTGGGATTTGGGATCGACCCTGAGATGGAAATTCGCTCTGGGGTTTGGGATCCACCCTGGAGATTTGGGATCCACCTCAGGATTTGGGATCCAGTGTGGGATCTGGGATCCACCTCAGGATTTGGGATCTACCCCGGGATTTGGGATCCACCCTGGGGTTCAGGATTGACCTCGAGGATTTGGGATCCAGTGTGAGATCTGGGATCCACTCTGGGGTTTTGGGATCCACCCCAGGATTTGGGATCGACCCTGAGATTGGGATCTGCTCTGGGATTTGGGATCCACCTTTGGGATTTGGGATCCACCGGAAAACTCCTCGAGATTCGGGATCCACTCCGGGATTTCGGATCCACCCTGGGGTTCTGGATCCACCACGAAATTCCTGGGATTCAGGATCCACTCCGGGATTTGGGATCCACTCTGGGGTTTGGGATCGACCTTGGGGGTTTCAGACCTTGGGGGTTTGGGATCCACCCTGGAGATTTGGGATCCACCCCGGGATTTGGGATCCACCCTGGGGTTCAGGATTGACCTCGAGGATTTGGGATCCAGTGTGAGATCTGGGATCCACTCTGGGGTTTGGGATCCACCCCAGGATTCGGATGTGGAATCAAACCTGGGGTTTGGGATCCAGTGGGGGATTTGGGATCCGCCCCAGGATCTGGGATCCACCCCAAAGTCCCACAGGATTTGGGGTCGACCCTGAGATTGGGATCCACTCCGGGATTTGGGATCCACTCTGAGATCCACCTTTGGTTTTTGGGATCCACCGGAAAACTCCCCGAGATTCGGGATCCACTCTGGGATTTGGGATCCACCTGGGGGTTCTGGATCCACCCCGAAATTCCTGGGATTTGGGATCAACACCAGAGATTTGGGATCAACCTTGGGATTTGGGATCCACCCCCGAATCCCCCAGGATTTGGAACTGCAGATTCCAGGGATTTGGGATCCACCCTGGAGATTTGGGATCCACCTCAGGATTTGGGATCCACCCTGGGATTTGGGATCCACCCCCAGAATTTTCGCCAGAATTTTTCCTGGTTTTTGGGGCTTTTCCAACTGGAATTTCTCCAGAATTTTGGATCTTTCCCAATCTGGAATTTCCGGAATTTTGGGACTTTTCCAACCTGGAATTTCCCAGATTTTGGGGTTTTTTCCAACTGGAATTTTCCCCATAATTTTTGGAATTTCCACCTGTGATTCTCCCCGATTTTGGGGCTTTTCCCACCAGGAATTTTCCGGAATTTTGGAGCTTTTCCAACCAGGAATTTTCCGGATTTTTGGGGCTTTTCCAACCAGGGATTTCTCTGGAATTTCCCAGATTTTGGGACTTTTCCCACTTGGATTTCTCCCAAATTTTGGGATTTCTTGAATTCTGGAGCTTTTCCAACCAGGAATTTCCTGAATTTTGCGTTTTTTTCCATCCAGGATTTCTCCCAAGATTTTGATGCTTTTCCAGCGGAGATTTTCTGACATTTTGGGGTTTTCCCAAGCAGGAATTTTCCAGAATTCTGGAGCTTTTCCAACCGGGAATTTCACAAATTTTGGGACTTTTCCAACTGGGATTTTTTCCCAGATTTTGGGACTTTTCCAACTGGGATGTCTCCAGAAATTTGGATCTTTCCCAATCTGGAATTTCTAGAATTTTGGGACATTTCCAACCTGGAATTTCCCAGATTTTGGGGTTTTTTTCCAACTGGAATTTTCCCCATAATTTTTGGAATTTCCACCTGTGATTCTCCCCGATTTTGGGGCTTTTCCAACCAGGAATTTCCTGGAATTTTGGGGCTTTTCCAACCAGGGATTTCTCTGGAATTTCCCAGATTTTGGGTTTTTTTCCGACTGAAAATTTGCCAGATTTTGGGCTTTTTTTCCAAATGGGAATTTCCTGGATTTTGGGGCCTTTCCATCCAGGATTTTCCCCAGATTTTGAGGCTTTTCCAACTGGGATTTCTCCCGAATTTTGGGATTTCTTGAATTTCGGAGCTTTTCCAACTGGGAATTTCCCAGATTCTGGGTTTTTTTGTAAATGGGAATTTCCCAGATTCTGGGGTTTTTTCCAACCGGGAATTTCCTGGATTTTGGGTTTTTTTCCCCCCCGGATTTGTTGGAGTTTTGGGAATTCCCTGATTTTCCCCGTTGTTTCCCGCAGCCGCTGGAGTGAGCTTGGACGCCGAATGCGAGCCAGGTGCCGCCTCCCACGGGAGAATTTCCCACATTCGGGATTTTTCCAAATGGGAATTTGCTGTATTTTGGGTTTTTTTCCCCCCGGATTTTTTGGAGTTTTGGGAATTCCCTGATTTTCCCCGTTTTTTCCCGCAGCTGCTGGAGGAGCTGGACGCCAAGTGCCGTGCCCAGTGCCGCTTCCACGGGAGAATTTCCTAAATTTTGGGTTTTTTCCAAATGTGAATTCCCCAGATTCTGGTTTTTTTTCCAACCGGGAATTTCCCGGATTTTGGGATTTTTCCTAATGGGAATTTCCTGGATTTTGGGGCCTTTCCATCCAGCATTTTCCCAGATTTTGGGGCCTTTCCATCCAGGATTTTCCCCAGATTTTGAGGCTTTTCCAACTCAGATTTCTCCCGAATTTTGGGATTTCTTGAATTTGGGAGCCAACTGG